>NW_025745845.1:197500-222500 GCF_021184085.1 Oncorhynchus gorbuscha
GATCTTCGTCACCGGGCTCGTGGAAGAGAGCTCGCATCAACGGTGTTTCCCTGCTCCGCATCGCAACCATCTCCCTCCTCTGGCTTTGAGACTGAGCCCATGCAGCTGGGAGGGATTCGCATCTCGAATAAGGAGAGGGAACGGAGGATCACCAACCGCCTGTGCCTCTATTGCGGAGTTGCTGGACATTTTGTTAATTCATGTCCAGTAAGAGGCCAGAGTCCATCAGTAAGCGGAGGGCTACTGGTGAGCGCTACTACTCAGGTCCCTTCTTCTAGATCTTGTACTACTATGTCGGTCCATCTACGCTGGACCGGTTCGGGTGCTACATGCAGTGCTTTGATTGACTCTGGGGCTGAGGGTTGTTTCATGGACGAAGCATGGGTTCGGAAACATAACATTCCTTTCAGACCGTTAGACAGGCCTACGCCCATGTTTGCCTTAGATGGTAGTCATCTTCCCAGTATCAAATTTGAGACACTACCTTTAACTCTCACAGTATCTGGTAACCACAGTGAGACTATTTCTTTTTTGATTTTCCATTCACCGTTTACACCTGTTGTTTTGGGTCATCCCTGGCTAGTATGTCATAATCCTTCTATTAATTGGTCTAGTAATTCTATCCTATCCTGGAACGTTTCTTGTCATGTGAAGTGTTTAATGTCTGCCATCCCTCCCGTTTCTTCTGTTCCTACTTCTCAGGAGGAACCTGGCGATTTGACAGGAGTGCCGGAGGAATATCATGATCTGCGCACGGTCTTCAGTCGGTCCCGAGCCAACTCCCTTCCTCCTCACCGGTCGTATGATTGTAGTATTGATCTCCTTCCGGGGACCACTCCTCCTCGAGGTAGACTATACTCTCTGTCGGCTCCCGAACGTAAGGCTCTCGAGGATTATTTGTCTGTGTCTCTTGACGCCGGTACCGTTGTGCCTTCTTCTTCTCCGGCCGGGGCGGGGTTCTTTTGTTAAAAAGAAGGACGGTACTCTGCGCCCCTGCGTGGATTATCGAGGGCTGAATGACATAACGGTTAAGAATCGTTATCCGCTTCCCCTTATGTCATCAGCCTTCGAGATTCTGCAGGGAGCCAGATGCTTTACTAAGTTGGACCTTCGGAACGCTTACCATCTCGTGCGCATCAGAGAGGGGGACGAGTGGAAAACGGCGTTTAACACTCCGTTAGGGCATTTTGAGTACCGGGTTCTGCCGTTCGGTCTCGCCAATGCGCCAGCTGTTTTTCAGGCATTAGTTAATGATGTTCTGAGAGACATGCTAAACATTTTTGTTTTTGTCTATCTTGACGATATCCTGATTTTTTCTCCGTCACTCGAGATTCATGTTCAGCACGTTCGACGTGTTCTACAGCGCCTTTTAGAGAATTGTCTCTACGTAAAGGCTGAGAAGTGCTCTTTTCATGTCTCCTCCGTTACTTTTCTCGGTTCCGTTATTTCCGCTGAAGGCATTCAGATGGATTCCGCTAAGGTCCAAGCTGTCAGTGATTGGCCCGTTCCAAGGTCACGTGTCGAGTTGCAGCGCTTTTTAGGTTTCGCTAATTTCTATCGGCGTTTCATTCGTAATTTCGGTCAAGTTGCTGCCCCTCTCACAGCTCTTACTTCTGTTAAGACGTGTTTTAAGTGGTCCGGTTCCGCCCAGGGAGCTTTTGATCTTCTAAAAGAACGTTTTACGTCCGCTCCTATCCTCGTTACTCCTGACGTCACTAGACAATTCATTGTCGAGGTTGACGCTTCAGAGGTAGGCGTGGGAGCCATCCTATCCCAGCGCTTCCAGTCTGACGATAAGGTTCATCCTTGCGCTTATTTTTCTCATCGCCTGTCGCCATCTGAGCGCAACTATGATGTGGGTAACCGTGAACTGCTCGCCATCCGCTTAGCCCTAGGCGAATGGCGACAGTGGTTGGAGGGGCGACCGTTCCTTTTGTCGTTTGGACAGACCATAAGAACCTTGAGTACATCCGTTCTGCCAAACGACTTAATGCCCGTCAAGCTCGTTGGGCGTTGTTTTTCGCTCGTTTCGAGTTTGTGATTTCTTACCGTCCGGGTAGCAAGAACACCAAGCCTGATGCCTTATCCCGTCTGTTTAGTTCTTCTGTGGCTTCTACTGATCCCGAGGGGATTCTTCCTTATGGGCGTGTTGTCGGGTTAACAGTCTGGGGAATTGAAAGACAGGTTAAGCAAGCACTCACGCACACTGCGTCGCCGCGCGCTTGTCCTAGTAACCTCCTTTTCGTTCCTGTTTCCACTCGTCTGGCTGTTCTTCAGTGGGCTCACTCTGCCAAGTTAGCTGGTCATCCCGGTGTTCGAGGCACTCTTGCGTCTATTCGCCAGCGCTTTTGGTGGCCGACTCAGGAGCGTGACACGCGCCGTTTCGTGGCTGCTTGTTCGGACTGCGCGCAGACTAAGTCGGGTAACTCTCCTCCTGCCGGTCGTCTCAGACCGCTCCCCATTCCTTCTCGACCATGGTCTCACATTGCCTTAGACTTCATTACCGGTCTGCCTTTGTCTGCGGGGAAGACTGTGATTCTGACGGTTGTCGATAGGTTCTCTAAGGCGGCACATTTCATTCCCCTCGCTAAACTTCCTTCCGCTAAGGAGACGGCACAAATCATTATTGAGAATGTATTCAGAATTCATGGCCTCCCGTTAGACGCCGTTTCAGACAGAGGCCCGCAATTCACGTCACAGTTTTGGAGGGAGTTCTGTCGTTTGATTGGTGCGTCCGTCAGTCTCTCTTCCGGGTTTCATCCCCAGTCTAACGGTCAAGCAGAGAGGGCCAATCAGACGATTGGTCGCATACTACGCAGCCTTTCTTTCAGAAACCCTGCGTCTTGGGCAGAACAGCTCCCCTGGGCAGAATACGCTCACAATTCGCTTCCTTCGTCTGCTACCGGGTTATCTCCGTTTCAGAGTAGTCTGGGTTACCAGCCTCCTCTGTTCTCATCCCAGCTTGCCGAGTCCAGCGTTCCCTCCGCTCAAGCGTTTGTCCAACGTTGTGAGCGCACCTGGAGGAGGGTGAGGTCTGCACTTTGCCGTTACAGGGCACAGACGGTGAGAGCCGCCAATAAACGCAGGATTAAGAGTCCAAGGTATTGTTGCGGCCAGAGAGTGTGGCTTTCCACTCGCAACCTTCCTCTTACGACAGCTTCTCGTAAGTTGACTCCGCGGTTCATTGGTCCGTTCCGTGTCTCCCAGGTCGTCAATCCTGTCGCTGTGCGACTGCTTCTTCCGCGACATCTTCGTCGCGTCCATCCTGTCTTCCATGTCTCCTGTGTTAAGCCCTTTCTTCGCACCCCGTTCGTCTTCCCTCCCCCTCCCGTCCTTGTCGAGAGCGCACCTATTTACAAGGTACATAAGATTATGGACATGCGTTCTCGGGGACGGGGTCACCAATACCTAGTGGATTGGGAGGGTTACGGTCCTGAGGAGAGGAGTTGGGTTCCGTCTCGGGACGTGCTGGACCGTTCGCTCATCGATGATTTCCTCCGTTGCCGCCAGGATTCCTCCTCGAGTGCGCCAGGAGGCGCTCGGTGAGTGGGGGGTACTGTCATGTTTGTCATTTATTGTCATGTCTTGTCCCTGTGCTCCCCATGCTATTCGTTTCCCTCTGCTGGTCTTGTTTGGTTCTATCCCTCTCTCTCCCCCTCCCTCTCTCACTCTCTCGCTCTCTCTTCTCTCTGTCGTTCCGTTCCTGCTCCCAGCTGTTCCTATTCCCCTAATCATCATTTAGTCTTCCCACACCTGTTCCCGATCCTTTCCCCTGATTAGAGTCCCTATTTATTCCTTTGTGATCCGTCCCTGTTCCGTCGGTTCCTTGTATTGTATTCACCATGCTGTGATTGCGTTTCGCCCTGTCCTGTCGTGTTTTTGCCGTGATTGTGTATCACCCTGTCCTGTCGTGTTTTGTGCCTTCATCAGACGCTGCGTGTGAGCAGGTGTCTCAGTCGACTACGACCTGCGCCAACCCGAAGCGACCTGCAGTCTGTGGCCGCTTCTCCAGTTGTTTTCCCCTCTACAAATCTAGAGGATTTCAGTTATTCCGTTTTGAACATTAATAAACTCTGTTTCTGTTAAGTCGCGTTTGGGTCCCCTATCACCTGCATGACAGTTTAAGTGATAATTGTATTTATTTAGGGGAAAAAATATATCCGGACCTTCATGGCCCTATGTGACAAAGTAATTGCCCCCCAAACCTAATAACTGGTTGTGCCTCTGCAGTGTTGGTGATAACTGGCAATTAGTCTTTCACATCGCTGTGGAGGACTTTTGGCCAACTCTTCTTTGCAGAATTGTTTTTATTCAGCCACATTGGAGGGTGTTTTCGAACATGAACCCGCCTTTTTAAGGTCACGCCACAGCATCTCGATTCGATTCAAGTCCGGACTTTGACTAGGCCAGTCCAATTATTTAAAGTCATTCAGAGGTGGACTTGCTGGTGTGTTTTGGATCATTGTCCTGCTGCAGAACCCAAGTGAGCTTCAGCTTGAGGTCAACGATGGCCGGACCTCCTTCAGGATTTATTGGTAGAGAACACTAGACCAGGTAATAATACCAACCTCTACAGGTATGTATAGTACTAGACCAGGTAATAATACCAACCTCTACAGGTATGTATAGTACTATAGGTAATAATACCAACCTCTACAGGTATGTATAGTACTATAGGTAATAATACCAACCTCTACAGGTATGTATAGTACTATAGGTAATAATACCAACCTCTACAGGTATGTATAGTACTATAGGTAATAATACCAACCTCTACAGGTATGTATAGTACTATAGGTAATAATACCAACCTCTACAGGTATGTATAGTACTATAGGTAATAATACCAACCTCTACAGGTATGTATAGTACTATAGGTAATAATACCAACCTCTACAGGTATGTATAGTACTATAGGTAATAATACCAACCTCTACAGGTATGTATAGTACTATAGGTAATAATACCAACCTCTACAGGTATGTATAGTACTATAGGTAATAATAACAACCTCTACAGGTATGTATAGTACTATAGGTAATAATACCAACCTCTACAGGTATGTATAGTACTATAGGTAATAATACCAACCTCTACAGGTATGTATAGTACTATAGGTAATAATACCAACCTCTACAGGTATGTATAGTACTATAGGTAATAATACCAACCTCTACAGGTATGTATAGTACTATAGGTAATAATACCAACCTCTACAGGTATGTATAGTACTATAGGTAATAATACCAACCTCTACAGGTATGTATAGTACTATAGGTAATAATACCAACCTCTACAGGTATGTATAGTACTATAGGTAATAATAACAACCTCTACAGGTATGTATAGTACTAGACCAGGTAATAATAACAACCTCTAAAGGTGTGTATAGTACTATAGGTAATAATACCAACCTCTACAGGTATGTATAGTACTATAGGTAATAATACCAACCTCTACAGGTATGTATAGTACTATAGGTAATAATACCAACCTCTACAGGTATGTATAGTACTATAGGTAATAATACCAACCTCTACAGGTATGTATAGTACTATAGGTAATAATAACAACCTCTACAGGTATGTATAGTACTAGACCAGGTAATAATAACAACCTCTAAAGGTGTGTATAGTACTATAGGTAATAATACCAACCTCTACAGGTATGTATAGTACTATAGGTAATAATAACAACCTCTACAGGTATGTATAGTACTAGACCAGGTAATAATAACAACCTCTAAAGGTGTGTATAGTACTATAGGTAATAATACCAACCTCTACAGGTATGTATAGTACTATAGGTAATAATAACAACCTCTACAGGTATGTATAGTACTAGACCAGGTAATAATACCAACCTCTACAGGTATGTATAGTACTAGACCAGGTAATAATAACAACCTCTAAAGGTGTGTATAGTACTATAGGTAATAATACCAACCTCTACAGGTATGTATAGTACTATAGGTAATAATAACAACCTCTACAGGTATGTATAGTACTAGACCAGGTAATAATACCAACCTCTACAGGTATGTATAGTACTAGACCAGGTAATAATAACAACCTCTACAGGTATGTATAGTACTATAGGTAATAATACCAACCTCTACAGGTATGTATAGCACTAGACCAGGTAATAATACCAACCTCTACAGGTATGTATAGCACTAGACCAGGTAATAATAACAACCTCTAAAGGTGTGTATAGTACTAGACCAGGTACTATACACACCTTTATACCAACCTCTACAGGTATGTATAGTACTATAGGTAATAATACCAACCTCTACAGGTATGTATAGTACTATAGTACTATAGGTAATATGTCATGACACTGTGTATTACTACACCGAACTGGCCATCTGTCATGACACTGTGTATTACTACACCGAACTGGAGGCAGGAGCACAGGACAGAACAGGTTGGAGGCAGGAGCACAGGACAGAACAGGTTGGAGGCAGGAGCACAGGACAGAACAGGTTGGAGGCAGGAGCACAGGACAGAACAGGTTGGAGGCAGGAGCACAGGACAGAACAGGTTGGAGGCAGGAGCACAGGACAGAACAGGTTGGAGGCAGGAGCACAGGACAGAACAGGTTGGAGGCAGGAGCACAGGACAGAACAGGTTGTAGGCAGGAGCACAGGACAGAACAGGTTGGAGGCAGGAGCACAGTACAGAACAGGTTGGAGGCAGGAGCACAGGACAGAACAGGTTGGAGGCAGGAGCACAGGACAGAACAGGTTGGAGGCAGGAGCACAGGACAGAACAGGTTGTAGGCAGGAGCACAGGACAGAACAGGTTGGAGGCAGGAGCACAGGACAGAACAGGTTGGAGGCAGGAGCACAGGACAGAACAGGTTGGAGGCAGGAGCACAGGACAGAACAGGTTGGAGGCAGGAGCACAGGACAGAACAGGTTGTAGGCAGGAGCACAGGACAGAACAGGTTGGAGGCAGGAGCACAGGACAGAACAGGTTGGAGGCAGGAGCACAGGACAGAACAGGTTGGAGGCAGGAGCACAGGACAGAACAGGTTGGAGGCAGGAGCACAGGACAGAACAGGTTGGAGGCAGGAGCACAGGACAGAACAGGTTGGAGGCAGGAGCACAGGACAGAACAGGTTGGAGCATAGAATAACCAGAGAAAACAGAGCACAAGGCAGAACAGCAGAAAACACACAGACTGCATCTCGCTCTTCTCCAAGGCAGTAAATCAACAGCTGGGCTTCAACAACCTCTATTATCAAACTCCAGTCAGTCATGTGTAGAAAGTCAGTCAGTCTATCTCTCTCCCACTCCCAGTCTCCTAGTCTCCCAGTATCCTCATCTCCTAGTCTCCCAGTCTCCCTCTCCCACTCCCAGTCTCCCACTCCCAGTCTCCTAGTCTCCCACTCCCAGTATCCTAGTCTCCCACTCCCAGTCTCCTAGTCTCCCAGTCTCCTAGTCTCCCACTCCCAGTCTCCTAGTCTCCTAGTCTCTCAGTCTCCCACTCCCAGTCTCCCAGTCTCCTTGTCTCCCACTCCCAGTCTCCCTCTCCCACTCCCAGTCCTCTAGTCTCCCAGTCTCTCAGTCTCCTATTCTCCCAGTCTCCCAGTCTCCTAGTCTCTCAGTCTCCTATTCTCCCACTCCCAGCCTCCCAGTCTTCCAGTCTCCCACTCTCAGTCTCCCAGTCTCCCACTCCCAGTCTCCCTCTCCCACTCCCAGTCCTCTAGTCTCCCAGTCTCTCAGTCTCATATTCTCCCAGTCTCCTAGTCTCCCAGTCTCCCAGCCTCCCAGTCTCCTACTCAGTCTCCTAGTCTCCCCGTCTCCCAGTCTCCTATTCTCCCACTCCCAGTGTCCTAGGCTCCCAGTCTCCTAGTCTCCTAGTCGCCTAGTCTCCCAGTCCTCTAGTCCCCCAGTCTCCTAGTCTCGCATTCTCCTAGTCCTCTAGTCTCCCAGTCTCCTAGTCTACCAGTCACCTAGTCTCCCAGTCTCCCAGTCCTCTAGTCTCCTAGTCTCCCAGTCTCGCAGTCTACCAGTCTACTAGTCTCCCAGTCTCCCAGTCTCCTAGTCTCCCAGTCTCGCAGTCTACCAGTCTACTAGTCTCCCAGTCTACCAGTCTCTTAGTCTCCTAGTCTCCCAGTCCCTCAGTCTCGCAGTCTCCCAGCCTTATATTATAGAACTGGTATGTCCCACTCCATATCCCCTCCTCAGTCCTCTACAACTCTGTAGAGGTTAGTGTCTGGACAGGCCTCTACAACTCTGTATAGGTTAGTGCCTGGACAGGCCTCTACAACTCTGTAGAGGTTAGTGTCTGGACAGGCCTCTACAACCCTGTAAAGGTTAGTGTCTGGACAGGCCTCTACAACCCTGTAGAGGTTAGTGTCTGGACAGGCCTCTACAACTCTGTAGAGGTTAGTGTCTGGACAGGCCTCTACAACTCTGTAGAGGTTAGTCTGGACAGGCCTCTACTTAGTGTCTGGACAGGCCTCTACAACTCTGTAGAGGTTAGTGTCTGGACAGGCCTCTACTTAGTGCCTGGACAGGCCTCTACAACTCTGTAGAGGTTAGTGTCTGGACAGACCTCTACTTAGTGTCTGGACAGGCCTCTACTTAGTGTCTGGACAGGCCTCTACTCTGTCACGGGGCACTAGAGGGCTATTTTCATACAGGTGCTTTAAAGGGGAAAGCCTTTTGTTTCTGCAGGTAACATGGTGGGGTTGCCATGGTGGGGTTGCCATGGTGGGGTTGCCATGGTGAGGATGTCTTTGGGCAGGGAAGAAAGACAGGAATTTGTTGTGACTTCCAGACCCCTTGTAAATAATTCCTCATCAGAGACAAGTACGATGAGACACACAGACTAGATTAAACTGTCTGATTACCATGGGGCCAGAGTTTTACTGACACCAGCTGCACACTACACAGTTCTTTAAGGGCCTGAGCCGTGAACCAATAGGAGGTGTCAGTTAGCCTGCTGAAGGAATGAAGAGTTGTCTAACCAACGCACAGCTGAATCCCATTTAAGTCTCTCACATGGACCATGATGTCAAGCATAGTACCCCTCGTACCAGGCACACATCTCTAATCACACGCACGCACGCACGCACACACACACACGCACTGTTTCACCGTCTCTTTCCAAATATATTGAATTAACAAAATAATGAGGTGGAATTGAACATATTTAATGATTTGTCAGAACTTGGTCTTTTTCCCTCCTCTGGTTTCTTTTTAATCATCCTGGAGTTTAATATGCAGCGTCTCTGTTCAGATGGACATGAAGAGAACAACATGCCTGCAGCTGCTGCTGAGTGGAGAACTGATGGAGGTAGAGAGACTGATGGAGGTAGAGACTGATGGAGGTAGAGAGACTGATGGAGGTAGAGACTGATGGAGGTAGAGAGACTGATGGAGGTAGAGAGACTGATGGAGGTAGAGAGACTGATGGAGGTAGAGAGACTGATGGAGGGAGAGAGACTGATGGAGGTAGAGAGACTGATGGAGGTAGAGAGACTGATGGAGGTAGAGAGACTGATGGAGGGAGAGAGACTGATGGAGGGAGAGACTGATGGAGGGAGAGACTGATGGAGGTAGAGAGACTGATGGAGGTAGAGAGACTGATGGAGGTAGAGAGACTGATGGAGGTAGAGAGACTGATGGAGGGAGAGAGACTGATGGAGGTAGAGGCAGAGAGACTGATGGAGGTAGAGGAAGAAATACTGATGGAGGTAGAGGGAGAAAGACTGAAGGAGGTAGAGAGACTGATGGAGGTAGAGATACTGATGGAGGTAGAAAGGCTGATGGAGGGAGAGAGACTGATGGAGGTAGAGAGACTGATGGAGGTAGAGAGACTGATGGAGGTAGAGAGACTGATGGAGGGAGAGAGACTGATGGAGGTAGAGAGACTGATGGAGGCAGAGAGACTGATGGAGGTAGAGAGACTGATGGAGGGAGAGAGACTGATGGAGGTAGAGGCAGAGAGACTGATGGAGGTAGAGGAAGAAATACTGAAGGAGGTAGAGGGAGAAAGACTGAAGGAGGTAGAGAGACTGATGGAGGTAGAGATACTGATGGAGGTAGAGAGACTGATGGAGGTAGAGAGACTGATGGAGGTAGAGAGACTGATGGAGGTAGAGAGACTGATGGAGGTAGAGAGACTGATGGAGGGAGAGACTGATGGAGGGAGAGACTGATGGAGGTAGAGAGACTGATGGAGGTAGAGAGACTGATGGAGGTAGAGAGACTGATGGAGGTAGAGAGACTGATGGAGGGAGAGAGACTGATGGAGGTAGAGAGACTGATGGAGGTAGAGAGACTGATGGAGGGAGAGAGACTGATGGAGGTAGAGGCAGAGAGACTGATGGAGGTAGAGGAAGAAATACTGATGGAGGTAGAGGGAGAAAGACTGAAGGAGGTAGAGAGACTGATGGAGGTAGAGATACTGATGGAGGTAGAAAGGCTGATGGAGGGAGAGAGACTGATGGAGGTAGAGAGACTGATGGAGGTAGAAAGACTGATGGAGGCAGAGAGACTGATGGAGGTAGAGGGAGAAAGACTGATGGAGGTAGAGAGACTGATGGATTAGAGAGACTGATGGAGGTAGAGAGACTGATGGAGGTAGAGGGAGAAAGACTGAAGGAGGTAGAGGGAGAAAGACTGAAGGAGGTAGAGAGAGAAAGACTGATGGAGGTAGAGGGATAAAGACTGATGGAGGGAGAGAGACTGATGGAGGTAGAGAGACTGATGGAGGTAGAGGGATAAAGACTGATGAGGTAGAGAGACTGATGGAGGTAGAAAGACTGATGGAGGTAGAGGGAGAGAGACTGACGGAGATAGAGAGACTGATGGAGGGAGTGAGACTGATGGAGGTAGAGAGAGAAAGACCGATGGAGATAGAGAGACTGATGGAGGTAGAGAGACTGATGGAGGTAGAGAGACTGATGGAGGTAGAGGGAGAAAGACTGAAGGAGGGAGAGGGAGAGAGACTGATGGAGGTAGAGAGACTGATGGAGGTAGAGAGACTGATGGAGGTAGAGGGAGAAAGACTGATGGAGGGAGAGGTAGAGAGACTGATGGAGGTAGAGAGACTGATGAAGGTAGAGAGACTGATGGAGTTAGAGGGAGAGAGACTGATGAAGGTAGAGATACTGATGGAGTTAGAGGGAGAGAGACTGATGGAGGTAGAGAAACTGATGAAGGTAGAGAGACTGATGCAGTTAGAGGGAGAGAGACTGATGAAGGTAGAGAGACTGATGGAGTTAGAGGGAAAGAGACTGATGAAGGTAGAGACACTGATGGAGTTAGAGGGAGAGAGACTGATAAAGGTAGAGAGACTGATGGTGTTAGAGGGAGAGAGACTGATGGAGGTAGAGAGACTGATGGAGGTAGAGGGAGAGAGACTGATGGAGGTAGAGAGACTGATGGAGGTAGAGGGAGAAAGACTGATGGAGGTAGAGAGACTGATGAAGGTAGAGAGACTGATGGAGTTAGAGGGAGAACGACTGATGGAGTTTGAGGTAGAGAGACTGATGGAGTTAGAGGGAGAAAGACTGATGGAGTTTGAGGTAGAGAGACTGATGGAGTTAGAGGGAGAAAGACTGATGGAGGTAGAGAGACTGATGGAGTTTGAGGTAGAGAGACTGATGGAGTTAGAGGGAGAACGACTGATGGAGTTTGAGGTAGAGAGACTGATGGAGTTTGAGGGAGAGAGACTGATGGAGTTAGAGGGAGAACGACTGATGGAGTTTGAGGGAGAGAGACTGATGGAGTTTGAGGGAGAGAGACTGATGGAGTTAGAGGGAGAACGACTGATGGAGTTTGAAGGAGAGAGACTGATGGAGTTAGAGGTAGAGAGACTGATGGAGTTAGAGGGAGAAAGACTGATGGAGGTAGAGGGAGAAAGACTGATGGAGGTAGAGAGACTGATGGAGTTAGAGGGAGAAAGACTGATGGAGGTAGAGAGACTGATGAAGGTAGAGAGACTGATGGAGTTTGAGGGAGAGAGACTGATGGAGTTTGAGGGAGAGAGACTGATGGAGTTAGAGGGAGAACGACTGATGGAGTTTGAGGTAGAGAGACTGATGGAGTTAGAGGGAGAAAGACTGATGGAGGTAGAGAGACTGATGGAGTTAGAGGGAGAAAGACTGATGGAGGTAGAGAGACTGATGGAGTTAGAGGGAGAAAGACTGATGGAGGTAGAGGGAGAAAGACTGATGGGAGGTAGAGAGACTGATGGAGTTAGAGAGAGAAAGACTTATGGAGGTAGAGGGAGAAAGACTGATGGAGGTAGAGAGACTGATGGGGTTTGAGGGAGAGAGACTGATGGAGTTAGAGGGAGAAAGACTGATGGAGGTAGAGAGACTGATGGAGTTAGAGGGAGAAAGACTGATGGAGGAAGAGAGACTGATGGAGGTAGAGAGACTGATGGAGTTAGAGGGAGAAAGACTGATGGAGTTAGAGGGAGAAAGACTGATGGAGGTAGAGATACTGATGGAGGTAGAGAGACTGATGGAGGTAGAGAGACTGATGGAGTTAGAGGGAGAAAGACTGATGGAGGTAGAGAGACTGATGGAGGTAGAGAGACTGATGGAGGGAAAGAGACTGATGGAGGTAGAGAGACTGGTGGAGGTAGAGGGAGAGAGACTGATGGAGGTAGAGGGAGAGAGACTGATGGAGGTAGAGAGAGAAAGACTGATGGAGGTAGAGATACTGATGGAGGTAGAGAGAGAAAGACTGATGAGGTAGAGAGACTGATGGAGGTAGAGAGACTGATGGAGGTAGAGGGAGAGAGACTGATGGAGGGAGAGAGACTGATGGAGGTAGAGAGACTGATGGAGGTAGAGGGAGAGAGACTGATGGAGGGAGAGAGACTGATGGAGGTAGAGGGAGAGAGACTGATGGAGGTAGAGAGACTGATGGAGTTAGAGGGAGAAAGACTGATGGAGGGAGAGAGACTGATGGAGGTAGAGAGACTGATGGAGGAAGAGGGAGAAAGACTGATGGATGTAGAGAGACTGATGGAGGAAGAGGGAGAGAGACTGATGGAGGTAGAGGGAGAAAGACTGATGGAGGTAGAGAGACGGATGGAGGGAGAAAGACTGATGGAGGAAGAGGGAGAGAGACTGATGGAGGTAGAGGGAGAAAGACTGATGGAGGTAGAGAGACTGATGGAGGTAGAGAGACTGATGGAGGGAGAAAGACTGATGGAGGAAGAGGGAGAGAGACTGATGGAGGTAGAGGGAGAAAGACTGATGGAGGTAGAGAGACTGATGGAGGGAGAAAGACTGATGGAGTTAGAGGTAGAGAGACTGATGGAGTTAGAGAGACTGATGGAGGTAGTTGCAGTTCCATCTGAACTGAGTTCCTCTGTGGTTGAATACACCATCTATCTGAACTGAGTTCCTCTGTGGTTGAATACACCATCTATCTGAACTGAGTTCCTCTGTGGTTGAATACACCATCTATCTGAACTGAGTTCCTCTGTGGTTGAATACACCATCTATCTGAACTGAGTTTCTCTGAGCCCATAGTGACTCATGGTGACTGTATCACAGTATTAACTCTCCCTGCAGACACACTGGAAGGTCAGAGTTGAAACCTGGGAGAGACACACACGCAGACAGACACACAGACAGATACTCACAGACTGACCCACAGACATACACACACACAGACAGACACTCACAAACACACACACAGACAGACACTCACAGACAGACACACACACAGACACTCACAGACAGACACACACAGACAGACACTGACAGACACACACACACACACACAGACACACACACAGACAGACACTCACAGACACACACACACCTCTAAGGTAAGAAAACCAGCACCGAGGGTGTCATTTGGGAATTAGCCCATTGATGATGATGACACACACACACATACACACACACACACACACACACGTGGTGGTAGTACACACTCCTGAAACATTAATGACTCGTGATTCGTTACTAATACTAGAACTCTCTCCTTCCCCAGCTCAGCAGTTACAGTATCAGCTATCCTCATCCTATAGCCTCCAGTATCAGCTATCCTCATCCTATAGCCTCCAGTATCAGCTATCCTCATCCTATAGCCTCCAGTATCAGCTATCCTCATCCTATAGCCTCCAGTATCAGCTATCCTCATCCTATAGCCTCCAGTATCAGCTATCCTCATCCTATAGCCTCCAGTATCAGCTATCCTCATCCTATAGCCTCCAGTATCAGCTATCCTCATCCTATAGCCTCCAGTATCAGCTATCCTCATCCTATAGCCTCCAGTATCAGCTATCCTCATCCTATAGCCTCCAGTATCAGCTATCCTCATCCTATAGCCTCCTGTAGCAGCTATCCTCCTCCAATAGCCTCCTGTAGCAGCTATCCTCCAATAGCCTCCTGTAGCAGCTAGCCTCCAGTATCAGCTATCCTCCTCGTATAGCCTCCAGTAGCAGCTTTCATCCTATAGCCTCCAGTAGCAGCTTTCATCCTATAGCCTCCAGTATCAGCTATCCTCCAATAGCCTCCTGTAGCAGCTAGCCTCCAGTAGCAGCTATCTTCCTATAGCCTCCAGTAGAAGCTATCATCCTATAGCCTCCAGTAGCATCTATCATACTATAGCCTCCAGTAGCAGCTCTCCTCCTACAGCCTCCGGTAGCAGTTATCATCGTTTAGCCTCCAGTAGCAGCTATCCTCCTATAGCTTCCAGTAGCAGCTATCATCCTCCTGTAGCCTCCAGTATCAGCTATCATCCTATAGCTTCCAGTAGCAGCTATCATCCTCCTGTAGCCTCCAGTATCAGCTATCCTCATCCTATAGCCTCCAGTATCAGCTATCCTCATCCTATAGCCTCCAGTATCAGCTATCCTCCTCCTATAGCCTCCAGTAGCAGCTATCCTCCTACAGCCTCCGGTAGCAGTTATCATCGTTTAGCCTCCAGTAGCAGCTATCCTCCTACAGCCTCCGGTAGCAGTTATCATCGTTTAGCCTCCAGTAGCAGCTATCATCATTTAGCCTCCAGTAGCAGCTCTCCTCCTACAGCCTCCAGTAGCAGCTATCATCATTTAGCCTCCAGTAGCAGCTATCATCATTTAGCCTCCAGTAGCAGCTATCATCATTTAGCCTCCGGTAGCAGTTATCATTGTTTAGCCTCCGGTAGCAGTTATCATCGTTTAGCCTCCATACTGTTCTTGGCGTTGAAGTAGGTTCAAAACAGAGCCATCACTACTGTGTATTGTTCAGACTTGAAACACGAGCAAACTGAGCATAGTAAATATTTTATCACAGACAGGATGCTGTGAGACCATGCTGGAGACGGAGAGAGAGAGGGGGCTGGGGAGAGAGAGAGAGAGACAGAGAGAGGGAGAGAGAGAGAGAGAGAGAGAGAGAGAGAGAGAGAGAGAGAGAGAGAGAGAGAGAGAGAGAGAGAGAGAGAGAGAGAGAGAGAGAGACAGAGAGAGGGAGAGAGAGAGAGACAGAGAGAGAGAGAGAGAGAGAGAGAGAGAGAGAGAGAGAGAGAGAGAGAGAGAGAGACAGAGAGAGAGACAGAGAGAGAGACAGAGAGAGAGAGAGATAGAGGGGCTGGGGAGAGAGAGAGAGAGAGAGAGAGAGAGAGAGAGAGAGAGAGAGAGAGAGAGAGGGGCTGGGGAGAAAGAGAGAAAGATGACTGGAGACAGTAGAAGAAAGAGAGATGGTGTGAGAGAGAGAGAGAGAGAGACAGACAGACAGAGAAAGAGTGAGACAAAGAGAGTGAGACAGAGAGAGAGACACGCATCTTAAATGTTTTCATTTAGACCAGAAGGTATTTACAGTAAACCATAGAGGACTATTGATACAGTATCTTCCTCTAGCTGGCTGGGGGGGGGGGGGTCTTCCTCTAGCTAGCTGGGGGGGGGATCTTCCTCTAGCTGGCTGGGGAGATATCTTCCACTAGCTGGCTGGGGAGGTATCTTCCTCTAGCTGGCTGGGGAGATATCTTCCACTAGCTGGCTGGGGGTATCTTCCTCTAGCTGGCTGGGGGGTATCTTCCTCTAGCTGGTTGGGGGGGGGTGTCTTGGGGGGGAGATCTCTTCCTGTAAGTCAGGGACTCTAGCCAGTGTTTATGTTCCATCCATTATTGATTGTAAACACTTTTTGTTCAAAAGGTTATTTGAATAGGTGTTGGAACAAAGTGGCCCAGGAGTCAAGAGACACCACCAAGGGACCAGTTACCCCCCATTCAACCTGCTTTTAGGACAGCTACTGTACATGCAGCACAGCAGAGAACAGCCTAGCACATAGCACACAAGGGCCACCAATATGGGGGGCCATGTATTGTCCCCAATAACAATATCAAGTCACTCATCAGCACAGTCACTGATCAACATGGTCTCATTGGAATATGTCAAATAATTGACATTAATCATTGTAGTTATATGTGTCACCTGGCGTATTCGTTATATTGCACTTACGGAGGCATCATTTTAATTTTACTTTTATTTAACTAGGCAAGTCAGTTAAGAACAAATTCTTATTTACAATGACGGCCAACCATTCGGGAGCAGAATGACCGATTTTTACCTTCTCAGCTCGGGGATTCGATCCAGCAACCTTTCGGTTACTGGCCCAGTGCTCTAACCACTAGGTACCTGCCCCCTCTTACAATAACCAAGGATAACAAATTATATTGTAGTTTGAATGTAACTGATTTCTACAGTCCATGTATCTGTGTCAAGTGCAGAGCGCCTGAGGATATCTCCCTGCTCAGATTCACAAGGGGACAAATCAACAGTAATTACAGATATATGTGACAAAGCTACACTCAGCTGATAGAAACACAATCCCATCTGAAATGTCTTCGGTGTGTAGGGGGCAGAAAGAGAGAAGAAGAGAGAAGAGGGAAGAGGACAGAAAGAGAGAAGAAGAGAGAAGAGGGAAGAGGACATAAAGAGAGAATATATATATATATATATTTTTTTTTTTTTAATTTTACTTTTATTTAACTAGGCAAGTCAGTTAAGAACAAATTCTTATTTTCAATGACGGCCTAGGAACAGTGGGTTAACTGGTCTAGGAACAGTGGGTTAACTGGTCTAGGAACAGTGGGTTAACTGGTCTAGGAACAGTGGGTTCACTGGTCTAGGAACAGTGGGTTAACTGGTCTAGGAACAGTGGGTTAACTACCTGTTCAGGGGCAGAACGACAGATTTGTATCTTGTCAGCTCAGGGGTTTGAACTCGCAACCTTCCGGTTACTAGTCCAACGCTCTAACCACAACGCTCTACCCTGCCGCCCCGGCAGATACAAGACAGAAGAGGACAGAAAGAGAGAAGAAGAGGGAAGAGGACAGAAAGAGAGAAGAAGAGGGAAGAGGACAGAAAGAGAGAAGAAGAGGGAAGAGGACAGAAAGAGAGAAGAGGGAAGATGGAAGAGGACAGAAAAAGAGAAGAGGACAGAAAGAGAGAAGAAGAGGGAAGAGGACAGAAAAAGAGAAGATGGAAGAGGACAGAAAGAGATAAGAAGAGAGAAGATGACAGAAAGAGAGAAGAAGAGGGAAGAGGACAGAAAGAGAGAAGAAGAGAGAAGATGGAAGAGGACAGAAAGAGAGAAGAAGAGAGAAGAGGACAGAAAGAGAGAAGAAGAGGGAAGAGGACAGAAAGAGAGAAGAAGAGAAGGAAGAGGACAGAAAGAGAGAAGAAGAGGGAAGATGGAAGAGGACAGAAAGCGAGAAGAAGAGAGAAGAGGACAGAAAGAGAGAAGAAGAGAGAAGAGGACAAAAAGAGAGAAGAAGAGAGAAGAGGACAGAAAGAGAGAAGAAGAGAGAAGAGGACAGAAAGAGAGAAGAAGAGAGAAGAGGACAGAAAGAGAGAAGAAGAGAGAAGAGGACAGAAAGAGAGAAGAAGAGAGAAGATGGAAGAGGACAGAAAGCGAGAAGAAGAGAGAAGAGGACAGAAAGAGAGAAGAAGAGGGAAGAGGACAGAAAGAGAGAAGAAGAGAAGGAAGAGGACAGAAAGAGAGAAGAAGAGGGAAGATGGAAGAGGACAGAAAGCGAGAAGAAGAGAGAAGAGGACAGAAAGAGAGAAGAAGAGAGAAGAGGACAAAAAGAGAGAAGAAGAAGGAAGAGGACAAAAAGAGAGAAGAAGAGGGGAGAGGACAGAAAAAGTCGAGGGAAAGATAGAGTATAATAAGGAAAGAGGAAAGAGCCTGAGGTGTCGGATCTTAGTTAGTGTAGAAACACATTATCAGTGGCCAGCGGAGGCAGCAATCGACTGGGAGCCAGAGGAGAGAGCATTAGAGAGCCTGTTAATTAGCTTTTAAATATCAGAGCAGTGGACTGGAAACGCATTAGGCTGTGTGTGTGTGTGTGTGTGTGTGTGTGTGTGTGTGTGTGTGTGTGTGTGTGTGTGTGTGTGTGTGTGTGTGTGTGTGTGTGTGTGTGTGTGTGTGTGTGTGTGTGTGTGTGTGTGTGTGTGAGTGTGAGTGTGTCTGTGTGTGTCTGTGTGTGTATGTGTATGTGTATGTGTGTGTGTGTGTGTGTGTGTGTGTGTGTGTGTGTGTGTGTGTGTGTGTGTGTGTGTGTGTGTGTGTGTGTGTGCGTGCGTGCGTGCGTGCGTGCGTGCGTGTGTGTGTCTGCATGAGGATGCCTGTAGCAGACGGGCATCATGAACTGATCCATCTCTCAGTATGACTATTACATAGTGAGTTAATTACAACACGTTATCCACAAGATTAGACAAAGCTTAAACACTATGCCATGATCTTAATGCCAACACAACACACAACACTTTGCATATAGACAGCAGTGAACAAACAAACATTCCTCTAAGGCACTATGCAATAACATACTGCTAGTCCATACTGCTACTAAAGACACATGTCCATCAACAGTGTTGAATCACAAGTTGAACAGGAGATGTTTAGGTCAGATATATTAATGAAGTACACCCCAACACTATGGTTCCTAACCAGGTTAGTCCTTTAAGTAACAGCAGCTATTTGGGTCAGATATATTCATGAAGTATACCACAACACTATGGTTCCTAACCTGCCTAGTAACAAGAGATATTTGGGTCAGATATATTAATGAAGAATACCCCAACACTATGGTTCCTAACCTGCCTAGTCCTTTAAGTAACAGACAAACAGACCAGGCCAGACCAGACCAGGCCAGACCAGGCCAGGCCAGACCAGGACAAACCAGACCAGACCAGACCAGGCCAGACCAGACCAGGCCAGACCAGACCAGGCCAGACCAGACCAGGCCAGACCAGGACAGACCAGACCAGACCAGACCAGACCAGGCCAGACCAGGCCAGACCAGACCAGGCCAGACCAGACCAGACCAGCAACCTGTTTGTTTCTAATCAGACGGTGTAGTCATGTTGTAGGCCAGACCAGACCCAGACCAGACCAGACCAGGCCAGGCCAGACCAGGCCAAACCAGACCAGGCCAGACCAGACCAGACCAGGCCAGGCCAGGCCAGGCCAGACCAGACCAGCAACCTGTTTGTTTCTAATCAGACAGTGTAGTCATGTTGTAGGCCAGACCAGACCCAGACCAGGCCAGACCAGACCAAGCCAGACCAGGCCAAACCAGACCAGGCCAGACCAGGCCAAACCAAACCAAAACAGACCAAACCAGACCAGGCCAAACCAGACCAGACCAGGCCAGACCAGGTCAAACCAGACCAGGCCAGACCAGGACAGACCAGGCCAGACCAGGCCAGACCAGGCCAGACCAGACCAGGCCAGGCCAGACCAGACCAGACCAGACCAGCAACCTGTTTGTTTCTAATCAGACGGTGTAGTCATGTTGTAGGCCAGACCAGACCCAGACCAGGCCAGACCAGGCCAGGCCAGACCAGGCCAAACCAGACCAGACCAGGCCAGACCAGACCAGACCAGCAACCTGTTTGTTTCTAATCAGACGGTGTAGTCATGTTGTAGGCCAGACCAGACCCAGGCCAGACCAGGCCAGGCCAGACCAGGCCAAACCAGACCAGACCAGGCCAGACCAGACCAGACCAGGCCAGGCCAGACCAGACCCAGGCCAGACCAGGCCAGGCCAGACCAGGCCAAACCAGACCAGGCCAGACCAGACCAGGCCAGACCAGACCCAGGCCAGACCAGGCCAGGCCAGACCAGGCCAAACCAGACCAGGCCAGACCAGGCCAGGCCAGACCAGGCCAAACCAGACCAGGCCAAACCAGACCAGGCCAGACCAGACCAGACCAGGCCAAACCAGACCAGGCCAGTCCAGCAACCTGTTTGTTTCTAATCAGTCGCCGTTCCATCTCACTTAGCCATGAGGTCTCAATATGCATATTAATTATAAAGACGGCTTCCACACACACACACACACACACACACACACACACACACACACACACACACACACACACACACACACACACACACACACACACACACACACACACACACACACACACACACACACACACACACACACACACACACAGCTCCCGAGGGTTTCTTTGTTCTAAAGCTTTTCGTCCTTCCAGCAGAGTTTATAAATGAACACGGTTCGATGTTTGATCGAGCTGTTAAATCTAACTCTGCCTGACAGCTACAGTCAATCAGACATCTGGATGCGTCCCAAATGCTCCCCTGTTTCCTATATAGTGCACTACACGCTTAGAAAAAAGGGTTCCACAATGGTTCTTCAGCAGTCCACATAGGAAAACCCTTTTTGTTTCCAGGTAGAACCCTTTTGGTTCCATGTAGAACTCTCTGTGGAAAAGGTTTTACATGGAACTCAAAAGGGTTCTACCTGGAACCAAAAGGATTCTACATGGAACCAAAAGGGTTCTACCTGGAACCAAACGGATTCTACATGGAACCAAAATAATTCAATCTGGAACCAAAAGGATTCTATCTGGAACCAAAAGGATTCAATCTGGAACCAAAAGGATGAAATATGGAACCCAACAGGGTTCTTCAAAGGGTTCTCCTATGGGGACAGCCCAAATAGCACCTTATTTATAAAAACAAAATGTTTTTAAAGAGTGTACTTGTGACCAGAGCTTATGGGGCCTGGTTCAGAGTAACGCACTACAACGCATTCGGAAAGATTTCAGACCCCTTGACTTTATCCAAATGTTGTTATGTTACAACCTTATTGTAAAATGGATTTTTTTCAAAGAATCCCTCATCAATCTGCAAAGAATAACCCATAATGACAAAGTAAAAACATGACAAAGGAAAAAACGGAATTATCACATTTACTTAAGTTGTGAGACCCTTTACTCAGTACTTTGTTGAAACACCGTTGGCAGTGATTACAGCCTCGAGTCATCTTGGGTATGACGCTACAAGCTTGGTACACCTGTATTTGGGGAGGTTCTCCCATTCTTCTCTGCAGACCCTTTCAAGCGCTGTCAGGTTGGATGGGGAGTGTCGCTGCACAGCTATTTTCAGGTCTCTCCAAAATGTTTGATTGGGTTCAAGTCCGGGCTCTGGCTGGGCAACTCAAGTCCTATTCAGAGACTTGTCCTGGAGCCACTCCTGCAATGTCTTGGCTGTGTGCTTAGGCTCGTTGACCTGTTGTAAGGTGAACCTTTGGCCCAGTCTGAGGTCCTGAGCACTCTGGAGCAGGTTTTCATCAAGGATCTCTCTGTACTTAGCTCCGTTCATTTTTCCCTCGATACTGACTAGTCTCCCAGTCCCTGCTGCTGAAAAACATCCCCACAGCATGATGCTGCCACCACCATGCTTCACCGTAGGGATGGTGCCAGGTTTCCTTCAGACATGATGCTGACACCACCATGCTTCACCGTAGGAATGGTTCCAGGTTTCCTTCAGACATGATGCTGCCACCACCATGCTTCACCGTAGGGATGGTGCCAGGTTTCCTTCAGACATGATGCTGCCACCACCATGCTTCACCGTAGGGATGGTTCCAGGTTTCCTTCAGACATGATGCTGCCACCACCATGCTTCACCATATGGTGCCAGGTTTCCTCCAGACGTGACGCTTGACATTCAGGCCAAAGAGTTCAATCTTGGTTTCATCAGATCTTGTTTTTCATTGAGTCTTTAGCAGTCTTTTGGCCAAACTCCAAGCGGCTGTCGAGCATCTTACTGAGGAGTTCAAAAACAACAACTTTACAAAAGAGGCCTGATTGGTGGAGCGCTGCAGACATGGTTGTCCTTCTGGAAGCTTCTCCCATCTCCACAGAGGAACTCGGGAGCTCTGTCAGAGTAACCATCAGGATCTTGGTCACCTCCTGACCAAGGCACTTCTCCCCGATTGCTCAGGTTGGCCGGGCGGCCACAGCTCTAGGGAGAGTCTTGGTGGTTCCAAACTTCCTCCATTTAAGAACGATGCAGGCCACTGTGTTCTTGGGGAACTTCAACCCTTTGGGACATTTTTGGGGGGAGGATCTGTGCCTCAACACAATCCTGTATCGGTTTTCTTCTCCCCACCGAACTGTGTTCCCCAAAGCAGACAGAAGACACATCCAACCCTGAGATCAACTATCTGTTAGATAAAGTCTCTGAAATACAGGTGAAAATGTTGAATGGATTCGGGGAGAGAAATCTTTCCCCACAAAACTATCTTATGAGTAGAGTATTCTCTGTGGTCTAATGCTGCTGGGACTTGTTATGTTATACACCAGCTCTGTTCAGTACAAGTATTCTCTGTGGGATCTAGATACGGGGTGCTCTGGCGACACACACACACACACACACACACACACACACACACACACACACACACACACACACACACACACACACACACACACACACACACACACACACACACACACACACACACACACACACACACACACACACACACACACACACACAGCTCGTAGCCCTACAGTGCATCAGAGGTGAGAGAACAACCAGGGGGCCCAGCAGCATCCCGTACGTTCAGCCCTGATCAAATGATCCCCGCGCCCTCCCAACGTGGGCACACTGGGACCTGGAGGAAGGCACGGCTAGGTGGCGAAGCAGGCAGGTGGCGAAGTGACGAGGACGACATCACCATCTCTGTAGCTGGTACATGTAGAATTAGAAAGTGGGTCTGACAACGCTACAGACAGGAAGTCACACATTAAACACTGTTACCTCTACACATAGAGGTCTGATAACACTACAGACAGGAAGTCACACATTAAACACTGTTACCTCTACACATAGAGTGGTCTGACAACACTACAGACAGGAAGTC
The DNA here is from genome assembly GCF_021184085.1 of Oncorhynchus gorbuscha. NCBI lineage: Eukaryota > Metazoa > Chordata > Actinopteri > Salmoniformes > Salmonidae > Oncorhynchus > Oncorhynchus gorbuscha. Next base: position 220,662 of record NW_025745845.1, read on the forward strand.
ACACATTAAACACTGTTACCTCTACACATAGAGTGGTCTGACAACACTACAGACAGGAAGTCACACATTAAACACACATAACCTCTACACATAGAGTGGTCTGATAACACTACAGACAGGAAGTCACACATTAAACACACATAACCTCTACACATAGAGAGGTCTGATAACACTACAGACAGGAAGTCACACATTAAACACTGATACGTCTACACATAGAGAGGTCTGATAACACTATAGACAGGAAGTCACACATTAAACACTGTTACGTCTACACATAGAGAGGTCTGATAACACTACAGACAGGAAGTCACACATTAAACACACATAACCTCTACACATAGAGTGGTCTGACAACACTACAGACAGGAAGTCACACATTAAACACACATAACCTCTACACATAGAGTGGTCTGACAACACTACAGACAGGAAGTCACACATTAAAGCCCTGTTACCTCTACACATAGAGTGGTCTGACAACACTACAGACAGGAAGTCACACATTAAAGCCCTGTTCTCGTCTGTCATACGACATGTCCCGTAGATATTTATGCCAAACCCTCACTGTAAACGTTACTAAATATAATAGGATGGTTACTGAGGTCCAGGAGCAAAGCACACCCACTGGGACAGGGCTAACATGCTAAACTGTTCTGGGACCAGGCTAACATGCTAAACTGTTCTGGGACCAGGCTAACATGCTAAACTGTTCTGGGACAGGGCTAACATGCTAAACTGTTCTGGGACAGGGCTAACATGCTAAACTGTTCTGGGACAGGGCTAACATGCTAAACTGTTCTGGGACAGGGCTAACATGCTAAACTGTTCTGGGACAGGGCTAACATGCTAAACTGTTCTGGGACAGGGCTAACATGCTAAACTGTTCTGGGACAGGGCTAACATGCTAAACTGTTCTGGGACAGGGCTAACATGCTAAACTGTTCTGGGACAGGGCCAACATGCTAAACTGTTCTGGGACAGGACCAACATGCTAAACTGTTCTGGGACAGGGCCAACATGCTAAACTGTTCTGGGACAGGGCCAACATGCTAAACTGTTCTGGGACCAGGCTAACATGCTAAACTGTTCTGGGACAGGGCCAACATGCTAAACTGTTCTGGGACAGGGCTAACATGCTAAACTGTTCTGGGACAGGGCTAACATGCTAAACTGTTCTGGGACAGGGCTAACATGCTAAACTGTTCTGGGACCAGGCTAACATGCTAAACTGTTCTGGGACAGGGCTAACATGCTAAACTGTTCTGGGACAGGGCTAACATGCTAAACTGTTCTGGGACAGGGCTAACATGCTAAACTGTTCTGGGACAGGGCTAACATGCTAAACTGTTCTGGGACAGGGCCAACATGCTAAACTGTTCTGGGACAGGGCTAACATGCTAAACTGTTCTGGGACCAGGCTAACATGCTAAACTGTTCTGGGACAGGGCTAACATGCTAAACTGTTCTAGGACCAGGCTAACATGCTAAACTGTTCTGGGACAGGGCTAACATGCTAAACTGTTCTGGGACCAGGCTAACATGCTAAACTGTTCTGGGATCAGGCTAACATGCTAAACTGTTCTGGGACCAGGCTAACATGCTAAACTGTTCTGGGACCAGGCTAACATGCTAAACTGTTCTGGGACCAGGCTAACATGCTAAACTGTTCTGGGACCAGGCTAACATGCTAAACTGTTCTGGGACAGGGCTAACATGCTAAACTGTTCTGGGACCAGGCTAACTTGCTAAACTGTTCTGGGACCAGGCTAACATGCTAAACTGTTCTGGGACAGGGCTAACATGCTAAACTGTTCTGGGACAGGGCCAACATGCTAA
>NW_025745845.1:227500-232500 GCF_021184085.1 Oncorhynchus gorbuscha
GATACAGACACCTGTCCTGAGACAGTATTTATCAGGAAGATGTGGTTCAGTACAGACACCTGTCCTGAGACAGTATTTATCAGGAAGCTGTGATTCAGTACAGACACCTGTCCTGAGACAGTATTTATCAGGAAGCTGTGGTTCAGTACAGACACGTGTCCTGAGACAGTATTTATCAGGAAGCTGTGATTCAGTACAGACAGTATTTATCAGGAAGCTGTGGTTCAGTACAGACACGTGTCCTGGAAGATTCAGTATTTATCAGGAAGCTGTGATTCAGTACAGACACCTGTCCTGAGACAGTATTTATCAGGTAGCTTTGGTTCAGTACAGACAGTATTTATCAGGAAGCTGTGGTTCAGTACAGACACCTGTCCTGAGACAGTATTTATCAGGAAGCTGTGGTTCAGTACAGACACGTGTCCTGAGACAGTATTTATCAGGAAGCTGTGATTCAGTACAGACACCTGTCCTGAGACAGTATTTATCAGGAAGCTGTGGTTCAGTACAGACAGTATTTATCAGGAAGCTGTGGTTCAGTACAGACAGTATTTATCAGGAAGCTGTGGTTCAGTACAGACAGTATTTACCAGGAAGCTGTGGATCAGTACAGACAGTATTTATCAGGAAGCTGTGGTTCAGTACAGACAGTATTTATCAGGAAGCTGTGGTTCAGTACAGACAGTATTTATCAGGAAGCTGTGGTTCAGTACAGACACCTGTCCCGAGACAGTATTTATCAGGAAGCTGTGGTTCAGTACAGACAGTATTTATCAGGAAGCTGTGGTTCAGTACAGACAGTATTTATCAGGAAGCTGTGGTTCAGTACAGACAGTATTTATCAGGAAGCTGTGGTTCAGTACAGACAGTATTTATCAGGAAGCTGTGGTTAAGTACAGACAGTATTTATCAGGAAGCTGTGGTTCAGTACAGACAGTATTTATCAGGAAGCTGTGGTTCAGTACAGACAGTATTTATCAGGAAGCTGTGGTTCAGTACAGACAGTATTTACCAGGAAGCTGTGGTTCAGTACAGACAGTATTTATCAGGAAGCTGTGGTTCAATACAGACAGTATTTATCAGGAAGCTGTGGTTCAGTACAGACAGTATTTATCAGGAAGCTGTGGTTCAGTACAGACACCTGTCCCGAGACAGTATTTATCAGGAAGCTGTGGTTCAGTACAGACAGTATTTATCAGGAAGCTGTGGTTCAGTACAGACAGTATTTATCAGGAAGCTGTGGTTCAGTACAGACAGTATTTATCAGGAAGCTGTGGTTCAGTACAGACAGTATTTATCAGGAAGCTGTGGTTAAGTACAGACAGTATTTATCAGGAAGCTGTGGTTCAGTACAGACAGTATTTATCAGGAAGCTGTGGTTCAGTACAGACACTTGAACTTCTAATGTTTTGGACGAATGTGCATTCCAGTCAGTATGGAACCCTGGTTTATCTGCTGACTGGACGGAGGAGAGATGACTAGAAACGATTTGGTTGACCTGTTTATGTGTGGATTAATTGTCGGAGTAGAGGACCTTGTGCATTTCAGGTAAAAGAACAACTCAATGTTTTATATTCCAAGACAAATTAGCTAGCAACATCAAACTAGCTAAATAAGACGAATTAGCTAGCAACAGCAAGCTAGCTAAATAAGACAAATTAGCTAGCAACAGCAAGCTAGCTATCTAAAATAGGACAAATTAGTTAGCAACTGCAACCTCGCTAAATGAGACTAATTAGCTAGCAACAGCAAGTTAGCTATCTAAAACAGGACACATTAGATAGCAACTGCAACCTCGCTAAATTGCCATAAATGTTTAATGCATTTCAACCTGTCCCCAAATTAATATAATTGGTTCAGATTTGTTTTGATATTTCAACCTGTGTGTCGTGATCGTGTTTAGTGTGGGGGGACATGGTGTTAGTGTTTAGTGTGGGGGGGACATGGTGTTAGTGTGGGGGGACATGGTGTTAGTGTGGGGGACATGGTGTTAGTGTTTAGTGTGGGGGGACATGGTGTTAGTGTTTAGTGTGGGGGACATGGTGTTAGTGTTTAGTGTGGGGGGACATGGTGTTAGTGTTTAGTGTGGGGGGACATGGTGTTAGTGTGGGGGACATGGTGTTAGTGTTTAGTGTGGGGGACATGGTGTTAGTGTGGGGGGGACATGGTGTTAGTATGGGGGGGACATGGTGTTAGTGTGGGGGGACATGGTGTTAGTGTTTAGTGTGGGGGGACATGGTGTTAGTGTTTAGGGGGGGGACATGGTGTTAGTGTGGGGGACATGGTGTTAGTGTGGGGGGACATGGTGTTAGTGTGGGGGGACATTTAGTGTTTAGTGTGGGGGACATGGTGTTAGTGTTTAGTGTGGGGGACATGGTGTTAGTGTGGGGGGACATGGTGTTAGTGTGGGGGGACATGGTGTTAGTGTGGGGGACATGGTGTTAGTGTGGGGGACATGGTGTTAGTGTTTAGTGTGGGGGGACATGGTGTTAGTGTGGGGGACATGGTGTTAGTGTGGGGGGACATGGTGTTAGTGTGGGGGGACATGGTGTTAGTGTGGGGGGACATGGTGTTAGTGTGGGGGGACATGGTGTTAGTGTGGGGGACATGGTGTTAGTGTGGGGGACATGGTGTTAGTGTTTAGTGTGGGGGACATGGTGTTAGTGTGGGGGGACATGGTGTTAGTGTGGGGGGACATGGTGTTAGTGTGGGGGACATGGTGTTAGTGTTTAGTGGGGGGACATGGTGTTAGTGTGGGGGACATGGTGTTAGTGTGGGGGACATGGTGTTAGTGTGGGGGACATGGTGTTAGTGTGGGGGGACATGGTGTTAGTGTGGGGGGACATGGTGTTAGTGTGGGGGGACATGGTGTTAGTGTGGGGGGACATGGTGTTAGTGTGGGGGGTCATGGTGTTAGTGTGTACCATCCACTTCACATTTCAATCAAGCTGAAAATACAATGGGATGAAAGCTTCGGAAGCCAAATCAATTGTAGCCCTCACTCTCTACCAGATAATATGCTGTAATAATGCTGAAGTACATCTCTCTCTCTCTCTCTCTCTCTCTCTCTCTCTCTCTCTCTCTCTCTCTCTCTCTCTCTCTCTCTCTCTCTCTCTCTCTGTCTCACTATCTCCGTCTCTCTCTCTGTCTCTCCCTATGTCTCTCTCTCTCTCATCTCATTTTATTGTTACTTTATTGAGACATTGATGTTGTTGCAGACCATTACTGTGTGTGTGTGACAGGACAGTTCTAGGTGACCGGGGAAACTTCAGTCTTTTAGAAACCCGCCACTCAACAGTTCTGTCAGGAAACTTTAGGAGGATCCAGCAACGTAAACATTAACCCTCCACGTCAGAGATGGGTCAGAACCCAATCTGATCATTAACCCTCCACGTCAGAGATGGGTCAGAACCCAGTCTGATCATTAACCCTCCACGTCAGAGATGGGTCAGAACCCAGTCTGATCATTAACCCTCCACGTCAGAGATGGGTCAGAACCCAGTCTGATCATTAACCCTCCACGTCAGGGATGGGTCAGAACCCAGTCTGATCATTAACCCTCCACGTCAGAGATGGGTCAGAACCCAGTCTGATCATTAACCCTCCACGTCAGGGATGGGTCAGAACCCAGTCTGATCATTAACCCTCCACGTCAGGGATGGGTCAGAACCCAGTCTGATCATTAACCCTCCACGTCAGGGATGGGTCAGAACCCAGTCTGATCATTAACCCTCCACGTCAGAGATGAGTCAGAACCCAGTCTGATCATTAACCCTCCACGTCAGAGATGGGTCAGAACCCAGTCTGATCATTAACCCTCCATGTCAGAGATGGGTCAGAACCCTGAGTCTGATCATTAACCCTCCACGTCAGAGATGGGTCAGAACCCAGTCTGATCATTAACCCTCCACGTCAGAGATGGGTCAGAACCCAGTCTGATCATTAACCCTCCACGTCAGAGATGGGTCAGAACCCAGTCTGATCATTAACCCTCCACGTCAGGGATGGGTCAGAACCCAGTCTGATCATTAACCCTCCACGTCAGGATAGAACCCAGTCTCCAACCCTCCACGTCAGGGATGGGTCAGAACCCAGTCTGATCATTAACCCTCCACGTCAGGGATGGGTCAGAACACAGTCTGATCATTAACCCTCCACGTCAGGGATGGGTCAGAACCCAGTCTGATCATTAACCCTCCACGTCAGGGATGGGTCAGAACCCAGTCTGATCATTAACCCTCCACGTCAGGGATGTCAGAACCCAGTCTGATCATTAACCCTCCACGTCAGGGATGGGTCAGAACCCAGTCTGATCATTAACCCTCCACGTCAGGGATGGGTCAGAACCCAGTCTGATCATTAACCCTCCACGTCAGGGATGTCAGAACCCAGTCTGATCATTAACCCTCCACGTCAGAGATGGGTCAGAACCCAGTCTGATCATTCACCCTCCACTACATGTTAGAGACAGTGGGATGTCAGGGATATGTCAGCTAAGTCAATATAATATAGAAATAGATCCGCTAAGTCAATATAATATAGAAATAGATCAGCTAAGTCAATAGAATATAGAAATAGATTCGCTAAGTTAATAAAATGTAGAAATAGATCCGCTAAGTCAATAGAATATAGAAATATATCCGCTAAGTTAATAAAATGTAGAAATAGATCCGCTAAGTCAATAGAATATAGAAATAGATCCGCTAAGTCAATAGAATATAGAAATAGATCCGCTAAGTTAATAAGAATGTAGAAATAGATCCGCTAAGTCAATATAATATAGAAGTAGATCCGCTAAGTCAATATAATTTCCATTGAACGAGATCAGGGGAATGTTATTCAGTGATGTAAATGGATCTACCCACAAGAGACTCATCAGAGTCCTAAATATTCCTAAATAAAATTATGCACTTTTTATTCTCTAAAAGTACATTTTGAATGTTTAACAGAACAGGAAAATTGTCTAATTCACACACTTATCAAGAGAACATCCCTGGTCA
>NW_025745845.1:237500-250000 GCF_021184085.1 Oncorhynchus gorbuscha
TGCTCTTAGATCCAACCTCGACAGAGATCAACTGTTGATGCTGTACCAAAGGATATGTCTTAAATACTGTTGATGCTGTACCAAAGGACTGGTCTTAAATACTGTTGATGCTGTACCAAAGGACTGTCTTAAATACTGTTGATGCTGTACCAAAGGACTGTTCTTAAATACTGTTGATGCTGTACCAAAGGACTGGTCTTAAATACTGTTGATGCTGTACCAAAGGACTGGTCTTAAATACTGTTGATGCTGTACCAAAGGACTGTCTTAAATACTGTTGATGCTGTACCAAAGGACTGGTCTTAAATACTGTTGATGCTTTGCAATAAAACTTCCACTAAATACCAAGGGAGTAATTGAAACGTGACATCAACCTTGTTTAATACTGCTGCTTTAACAAACTTAAATAATTCAACTCTTTATCATTCAATTATTCAAAACCTTGTTCCGTGCCGTGCTGCCTCAGACACTAATCTGGGAAAAACGAGAGAAAGATTGACAGACCGGTCAATACAACACAGTAAAATCAAGTCAGAGAGACAGCAACCGGGCTGATGTTGGGTTGTGACAATATATATATTCATGTGTAGTTCTCTCTCTCTCTCTCTCTCTCTCTCTCTCCATCTCTCTCTCTCTCTCATCATCATCTCTCTCTCCCTCTCTCTCTCTCTCTCCATCATCTCTCTCTCTCTCCTCCATCATCTCTCTCTATCATCTCTCTCTCTCTATCTCTCTCTGTCTCTCTCTCTCTCTCTCTATCCATCATCTCTCTCTCTCCCTCTCTCTCTCTATCATCTCTCTCTCTCTGTCTCTCTCTCTCTCTCTCTCTCTCTCTCTGTCTCTCTCTCTCTCTCTCTATCATCTCTCTCTCTCTATCTCTCTCTCTATCATCTCTCTCTCTATCTCTCTCTCTCCCTCTCTCTCTCTCTCTCTCTCTCTCTCTCTCTCTCTCTCATGGGAAACATGTGTTAACATTGCCAAAGCAAGTGAAGAAGATAATATACAAAAGTGAAATAAACAAAATTAACAGTAAAGATTACACTTACAGAAGTTCCAAAATAATAAAGACATTGCAAATGTCATATTATGTATATATACAGTGTTGTAATGATGTGCAAATAGTTAAAGTACAAAAGGGAAAATAAATAAGCATAAATATGGGTTGTATTTACAATGGTGTTTGTTCTTCACTGGTTGACCTTTTCTTGTGGCAACAGGTCACACATCTTGCTGCTGTGATGTCACACTGTGGTATTTCACCCAGTAGATATGGGAGTTTATCAAAATTAGGTTTGTTTTCAAATTCTTTGTGGATCTGTGTAATCTGAGGGAAATATGTCTCTCTAATATGGTCATAAATTTGTCAGGAGGTTAGGAAGTGCGCATATAGCCTGTCTTCTCTTGAGAGCCATGTCTGCCCACGGTGGCCTTTCTCAATAGCAAGGCTATGCTCACTGAGTCCCCCCCCTCTCTCCAACACATCAGACAACATCCCTCCACAGTGTATAACAGGGGTAAAGCTGAGGGAAACCTGGTTAGCTAAAGCTACCTAGCGATAGCCTTGATGCTAAACCTGATGGAGGAACCTGGTTAGTTAAAGCTAGCTAGCGATAGCCTTGAAGCTAAACCTGATGGAGAAGCCTGATGCTAAAACTGGTCTGAAACAAAAGCTAACAGTTTACAAAGGGGTAAAGGAAGAGGAACCTGGTTAGCTAAAGCTAGCTAGCGATAGACTTGATGCTAAACCTGATGGAGGAACCTGGTTAGCTAAAGCTAGCTAGCGAAAGCATTGATGCTAAACCTGGTGGAGGAACCTGGTTAGCTAAAGCTAGCTAGCGATAGCCTTGATGCTAAACCTGATGGAGAAGCCTGAGGCTAAAACTGGTCGGAAACAAAAGCTAACAGTTTACCTAGGGGTAAAGCTGAGAGAAACGGCTGGTGGTAGAGCGGTGGGTGGTCGGACCAAACACAAATTGCTCTCTGTAAATCCCTGCCTTCGAGCGCACAGCAGTACACAGCAGCACACACTACACACACACACACACACACACACACATCCACCCACCAATGATGGGCCGGAGACAACAGCTGCTGCTCCTTGGCAGCCGTAGCCCATTAAGGTTTATTCTGAGAATCATTGCTTTCGTTCACTGACAGAGTTTAAACGGAGGCAGGTTGTAAATTACACAGTGTCTGCACTGTGCAGAGACGCCTGGATCAAACCTGCTGTCTCAGCATCAGCTCTAATATGTCTGTACTACAGGGGGTTTGACATTATTAAAGACTCACTGTAGACACAAGGTGTCAAACATGCAACCCGAGGGCCCATTCAATATGACCTGTGGGCCCATTCATTAAGACCTGTGGGCCCATTCATTACAACCTGTGGGCCCATTCAATACAACCTGTGGGCCCATTCAATAAAACCTGTGGGCCCATTCATTACAACCTGTGGGCCCATTCAATACAACCTGTGGGCCCATTCAATAAAACCTGTGGGCCCATTCATTACAACCTGTGGGCCCATTCATTACAACCTGTGGGCCCATTCAATACAACCTGTGGGCCCATTCATTACAACCTGTGGGCCCATTCATTACAACCTGTGGGCCCATCCAATACAACCTGTGGGCCCATTCATTACAACCTGTGGGCCCATTCAATACAACCTGTGGGCCCATTCATTACAACCTGTGGGCCCATTCAATACAACCTGTGGGCCCATTCATTAAGACCTGTGGGTCCATTCATTACAACCTGCGGGCCCATTCAATACAACCTGTGGGCCCATTCATTAAGACCTGTGGGCCCATGCAATACAACCTGTGGGCATTACAACCTGTGGGCCCATTCATTACAACCTGTGGGCCCATTCAATACAACCTGTGGGCCCATTCAATACAACCTGTGGGCCCATTCATTACAACCTGTGGGCCCATTCATTACAACCTGTGGGCCCATTCAATATTCATTACAACCTGTGGGCCCATTCATTACAACTTGTGGGCCCATTCAATACAACCTGTGGGCCCATCCAATACAACCTGTGGGCCCATTCATTAAGACCTGTGGGTCCATTCATTACAACCTGCGGGCCCATTCAATACAACCTGTGGGCCCATTCATTAAGACCTGTGGGCCCATTCAATACAACCTGTGGGCATTACAACCTGTGGGCCCATTCATTACAACATGTGGGCCCATTCAATACAACCTGTGGGCCCATTCAATACAACCTGTGGGCCCATTCATTACAACCTGTGGGCCCATTCAATACAACCTGTGGGCCCATCCAATACAACCTGTGGGCCCATTCATTACAACCTGTGGGCCCATTCAATACAACCTGCGGGCCCATTCATTACAACCTGTGGGCCCATTCAATACAACCTGTGGGCCCATCCAATACAACCTGTGGGCCCATTCAATACAACCTGTGGGCCCATCCAATACAACCTGCGGGCCCATTCATTACAACCTGTGGGCCCATTCAATACAACCTGTGGGCCCATCCAATACAACCTGTGGGCCCATTCATTACAACCTGTGGGCCCATTCAATACAACCTGTGGGCCCATTCATTACAACCTGTGGGCCCATCCAATACAACCTGTGGGCCCATTCATTAAGACCTGTGGGTCCATTCATTACAACCTGCGGGCCCATTCAATACAACCTGTGGGCCCATTCATTAAGACCTGTGGGCCCATTCAATACAACCTGTGGGCATTACAACCTGTGGGCCCATTCATTACAACATGTGGGCCCATTCAATACAACCTGTGGGCCCATTCAATACAACCTGTGGGCCCATTCAATACAACCTGCGGGCCCATTCATTACAACCTGTGGGCCCATTCAATACAACCTGTGGGCCCATCCAATACAACCTGTGGGCCCATTCATTACAACCTGTGGGCCCATTCAATACAACCTGTGGGCCCATTCATTACAACCTGTGGGCCCATTCAATACAACCTGTGGGCCCATTCATTAAGACCTGTGGGTCCATTCATTACAACCTGCGGGCCCATTCAATACAACCTGTGGGCCCATTCATTAAGACCTGTGGGCCCATTCAATACAACCTGTGGGCATTACAACCTGTGGGCCCATTCATTACAACATGTGGGCCCATTCAATACAACCTGTGGGCCCATTCAATACAACCTGTGGGCCCATTCAATACAACCTGTGGGCCCATTCATTAAGACCTGTGGGCCCATTCAATAAGACCTGTGGGCCCATTCATTAAGACCTGTGGGCCCATTCAATACAACCTGTGGGCCCATTCATTAAGATCTGTGGGCCCATTCATTAAGACCTGTGGGCCCATTCAATACAACCTGTGGGCCCATTCATTAAGACCTGTGGGCCCATTCAATACAACCTGTGGGCCCATTCATTAAGACCTGTGGGCCCATTCATTAAGACCTGTGGGCCCATTCAATACAACCTGTGGGCCCATTCAATACAACCTGTGGGCCCATTCATTACAACCTGTGGGCCCATTCATTAAGACCTGTGGGCCCATTCATTACAACCTGTGGGCCCATTCATTACAACCTGTGGGCCCATTCAATACAACCTGTGGGCCCCTTCATTAAGACCTGTGGGCCCATTCATTACAACCTGTGGGCATTACAACCTGTGGGCCCATTCAATACAACCTATGGGCCCATTCAATACAACCTGTGGGCCCATTCATTACAACCTGTGGGCCCATTCATTACAACCTGTGGGCCCATTCAATACAACCTGTGGGCCCATTCAATACAACCTGTGGGCCCATTCATTACAACCTGTGGGCCCATTCATTACAACCTGTGGGCCCATTCAATACAACCTGTGGGCCCATTCAATACAACCTGTGGGCCCCTTCATTAAGACCTGTGGGCCCATTCATTACAACCTGCGGGCCCATTCATTACAACCTGCGGGCCCATTCATTACAACCTGCGGGCCCATTCATTACAACCTGTGGGCCCATTCATTAAGACCTGTGGGCCCATTCATTACAACCTGCGGGCCCATTCATTACAACCTGCGGGCCCATTCATTACAACCTGTGGGCCCATCCAATACAACCTGTGGGCCCATTCATTAAGACCTGTGGGCCCATTCAATACAACATGTGGGCCCATTCAATACAACCTGTGGGTGGTTTGAGTATGTGTTGAAATGATAATGAACCTGCATGTACAGTCTCTTCACTCTGATTGGCTTGATAACAGTCATTTATAGTCTCATACATCAACACAGAAGATAAGACAATGAATGGCCTCAGCATGACTACAGTATCAGGTTGCTATCAGGTTATCAGCCACAGTATCGGGTCGATATCTACATATCTTTATGTGTTAGGTGTTAAGCCAACGAGACTAACAGTAGTATTGTTGTAGTTTTAATGAGGGGCCTGGGCTGTAATGTTCGGTCTGTATGTTCCTCAGCCTTGTTGTAGTTTTAATGAGGGGCCTGGGTCCTGGGCTGTAATGTCTGGTCTGTTCCTCAGCCTTGTTGTAGTTTTAATGAGGGGCCTGGGTCCTGGCTGTAATGTTCGGTATGTTCCTCAGCCTTGTTGTAGTTTTAATGAGGGGCCTGGGTCCTGGGCTGTAATGTCTGGTCTGTTCCTCAGCCTTGTTGTAGTTTTAATGAGGGGCCTGGGTCCTGGGCTGTAATGTCTGGTCTGTTCCTCAGCCTTGTTGTAGTTTTAATGAGGGGCCTGGGTCCTGGGCTGTAATGTCTGGTCTGTTCCTCAGCCTTGTTGTAGTTTTAATGAGGGGCCTGGGTCCTGGGCTGTAATGTCTGGTCTGTTCCTCAGCCTTGTTGTAGTTTTAATGAGGGGCCTGGGTCCTGGGCTGTAATGTCTGGTCTGTTCCTCAGCCTTGTTGTAGTTTTAATGAGGGGCCTGGGCTGTAATGTTCGGTCTGTATGTTCCTCAGCCTTGTTGTAGTTTTAATGAGGGGCCTGGGTCCTGGGCTGTTATGTCTGGTCTGTTCATCAGCCTTGTTGTGAGTAGCTTGTTTAGAAGACTGTCTGACTCCCTGCAGTGAAAACTGAACACATGTCTCCTCAGCCGTGCTGTTGGCTGTTAAGTGATGACCACGTTAGACTCCGGTAAGTATCTAACGTGGTTATCTAAAGGGCATCTTTAGGATCCTGTTAACCACCACGTCGTAGTGCTGAGCTGTGGGTTGATGTGTGAGGAACCGAATCTGTGCGGGACTTCAGCACACCACTGGTGACAACTGGGGTTTAACGGCCGAAGTCACAGTGGGAAGTCGCTATGGCATTTAACACGATGAGCAGCCCTCTCCAGGCCCTTTCCAAACCGCCTTAAAAATAGACTTACAAAACAACCCCCCAAAGGGGGAATGACTCAGTGTCAACGTCCAGGGAGACAGAAGTGCCCTATATCAGTTAGACTGATTCAAATGTGACAGACAGTTGCAGGGGTTGTGTTTTTAGTAGACAGGAAATGGACGAAAGGTCCACAAAACAACATAATGAAACAGGGAGGTTTTATCTGAACTGGTCCAATCAGACATGATTGTTATGCTTTACTGTGGCAAAATGTTTTGCTACAGTGTATCCTGAATGAACATGACCAGATGATGGTGAAACCCAACCCTCCCACCCAGTGAGATGGACAGTTAGGTTATAGAGGGACTATGTCTACAGGACAGTTAGGTTATAGAGGGCCTATGTCTAGAGGACAGTTAGGTTATAGAGGGACTATGTCTACAGGACAGTTAGGTTATAGAGGGACTATGTCTACAGGATAGACAGTTAGGTTATAGAGGGACTATGTCTACAGGACAGTTAGGTTATAGAGGGTCTATGTCTACAGGACAGTTAGGTTATAGAGGGACTATGTCTAGAGGACAGTTAGGTTATAGAGGGACTATGTCTACAGGACAGTTAGGTTATAGAGGGACTATGTCTACAGGATAGACAGTTAGGTTATAGAGGGACTATGTCTACAGGACAGTTAGGTTATAGAGGGACTATGTCTACAGGATAGACAGTAAGGTTATAGAGGGTCTATGTCTATAGGATGTTTAGTTCGGTTATAGAGGGTCTATGTCTACAGGTCAGTTAGGTTATAGAGGGACTATGTCTAGAGGTCAGTTAGGTTATAGAGGGACTATGACTAGAGGACAGTCAGTTAGGTTATAGAGGGTCTATGTCTACAGGATAGTTAGGTTATAGAGGGTCTATGTCTACAGGACAGTTAGGTTATAGAGGGTCTATGTCTAGAGGACAGTTAGGTTATAGAGGGACTATGTCTACAGGACAGTTAGGTTATAGAGGGTCTATGTCTACAGGACAGTTAGGTTATAGAGGGACTATGTCTACAGGACAGTTAGGTTATAGAGGGTCTATGTCTACAGGATAGTTAGGTTAAAGAGGGACTATGACTAGAGGACAGTCAGTTAGGTTATAGAGGGTCTATGTCTACAGGACAGTTAGGTTATAGAGGGACTATGTCTACAGGATAGTTAGGTTATAGAGGGTCTATGTCTACAGGACAGTTAGGTTATAGAGGGACTATGTCTACAGGATAGTTAGGTTATAGAGGGTCTATGTCTAGAGGATAGTTAGGTTATAGAGGGACTATGTCTACAGGACAGTTAGGTTATAGAGGGACTATGTCTAGAGGTCAGTTAGGTTATAGAGGGACTATGTCTAGAGGTCAGTTAGGTTATAGAGGGACTATGTCTACAGGACAGTTAGGTTATATAGGGTCTATGTCTAGAGGATGGACAGTTAGGTTATAGAGGGTCTATGTCTAGGGGTCAGTTAGGTTATAGAGGGTCTATGTCTAGAGGATAGTTAGGTTATAGAGGGTCTATGTCTACAGGACAGTTATGTTATAGAGGGACTATGACTAGAGGACAGTCAGTTAGGTTATAGAGGGTCTATGTCTACAGGACAGTTAGGTTATAGAGGGACTATGTCTAGAGGACAGTTAGGTTATAGAGGGACTATGTCTACAGGACAGTTAGGTTATAGAGGGACTATGTCTAGAGGTCAGTTAGGTTATAGAGGGACTATGTCTAGAGGTCAGTTAGGTTATAGAGGGTCTATGTCTAGAGGATGGACAGTTAGGTTATAGAGGGACTATGTCTAGAGGTCAGTTAGGTTATAGAGGGACTATGTCTACAGGACAGTTAGGTTATAGAGGGTCTATGTCTAGAGGATGGACAGTTAGGTTATAGAGGGTCTATGTCTACAGGTCAGTTAGGTTATAGAGGGTCTATGTCTAGAGGATGGACAGTTAGGTTATAGAGGGACTATGTCTAGAGGTCAGTTAGGTTATAGAGGGACTATGTCTAGAGGATAGTTAGGTTATAGAGGGACTATGTCTAGAGGATAGTTAGGTTATAGAGGGTCTATGTCTAGAGGTCAGTTAGGTTATAGAGGGACTATGTCTAGAGGATAGTTAGGTTATAGAGGGACTATGTCTAGAGGATAGTTAGGTTATAGAGGGTCTATGTCTAGAGGTCAGTTAGGTTATAGAGGGACTATGTCTAGAGGATAGTTAGGTTATAGAGGGACTATGTCTAGAGGATAGTTAGGTTATAGAGGGTCTATGTCTACAGGACAGTTAGGTTATAGAGGGACTATGTCTAGAGGATAGTTAGGTTATAGAGGGTCTATAACCATTAGATGTTCTGTCGTGGTCTTCAGGTCTCCTATATTAACCATTAGATGTTCTGTCGTGGTCTGCTGGTCTCCTAGATGAATCGTTTCCCTCAACCATAGGGAGGTGGAAACACAGGCAACAACTCAAACAGACACACATTAAAGTAATGAAAGGACTAAGGAAAGCCATCAGTGGATATAAGACATGGCCTCATGGAAGAAGAGAGAATGTGATAGATGTGATAGAACACCTCAAATTATTCCATGAATTATTTAGCATCTACAGGCTGGGGCTGGACAGGACGTATGGAGGCTGGCTGGCTGGGAGGGAGGAGGGGAGAGGGGAGAGGAGGGAGGGAGGGAGGGAGAGGGAGGCTGGGGTTGGACAGGATGTATGGAGGCTGGCTGGCTGGGAGGGAGGAGGAGGAGAGGGGAGGGGAGGGAGGGAGGGAGGGAGGAGGGAGGGAGGGAGGGAGGGAGGGAGGGAGGGAGGGAGGGAGGGAGGGAGGGAGGGAGGGAGGGAGGGGAGGCTGGGGCTGGACAGGACATATGGAGGCTGGCTGGCTGGGAGGGAGGATGGGAGAGGGGAGGGAGGGAGGAGGGAGAGGGAGGCAGGGGGAGGGAGGCTGGGGCTGGACAGGACGTATGGAGGCTGGCTGGCTGGGAGGGAGGAGGGGAGAGGGGAGAGGAGAGGGAGGGAGGGAGGGAGGGAGGGAGGCTGGGGCTGGACAGGACGTATGGAGGCTGGCTGGCTGGGAGGGGAGGGGAGGGGGGAGAGGGGGAGGGAGGGAGGGAGGGAGGGAGGGAGGGAGGGAGGGAGGGAGGGAGGGAGGGAGGCTGGGGTTGGACAGGACGTATGGAGGCTGGCTGGCTGGCTGGGAGGGAGGAGGGGAGAGGAGGGAGGGAGGCAGCCTCAGAGGAGGGAGTAGGGGAGAGGAGAAAGGGAGGGAGGCAGGGAGCCTGAGAGGAGGGAGTAGGGGAGAGGAGAAAGGGAGGGGGGGAGGCAGCCTCAGAGGAGGGAGTAGGGGAGAGGAGAAAGGGAGGGGGAGGGAGGGAGGGAGCCTGAGAGGAGGGAGTAGGGGAGAGGAGAAAGGGAGCCAGAGAGGGAAGGAGAAATGGAGGGGGAGGGAGGGAGCCTGAGAGGAGGGAGTAGGGGAGAGGAGAAAGGAGGGGGAGGGAGGGAGTAGGGGAGAGGAGAAAGGGAGGGGGAGGGAGGGCAGACACCAAACCTGACATTTTTAAGGAGTATCTTCTGCACAAATTAATTAGTGGCTAGAGTGGAACGAACCCAAACACACAAGGATGTGCACACACACACACACACACACACACACACACACACACACACACACACACACACACACACACACACACACACACACACACACACACACACACACACACACACACACACACACACACACACACACACACACACACACACACACACACCTTCTCGGCTACATGGTACATGTAGAAATACCAGCCGGTTTATTGAGAACCCTGCATCCTCTTCTGCCTCGAACCCCCTTCTGCCACCGCTCTGGCTCAAATGTGTGTTAAATGGGAACAGAGATGACGTATTTTACAGCCAGATAGAGATGTATAAATACAACCAGTTATTTTGCCGCCTTCTCCTCTGACTCACTGTGTCCCAAGCTGTGCCAATTAGTTGGCTATAAAAAATAAACTAAAAAACATATTTTCAAAAGCACTGCTTTTGTTTTCACAAGTGTTGATAAAAGCCAGAATCAGGATGAATGAATGCAGATCCATATGATATTAACAGCTGAAGTAAAGACTTATAGTATTCAACCATCCTGAGCCAAATCGTTATTATGACTATTATAATGACAAAGAACGCATCTCATTAACGCTGAGAGACAGATATCAGATGAGAAAGAGAGAAACTGCTTTAATTCTGTGGGATCTGGACAAAAAATAAATGAATTCCCTCTCAGAATGAAAAAAGACAGAGAGAAAATAAATGCAGAGGCTCGACTGACCAACTTGTAATTCATGAGAGAGACAGAGAGAGGGAGAGACAGAGAGAGAGAGACAGAGAGAGAGAGAGAGAGAGAGAGAGAGAGAGAGAGAGAGAGAGAGAGAGAGAGAGAGAGAGAGAGAGAGAGAGAGAGAGAGAGAGAGAGAGAGAGAGAGAGACAGAGACAGAGAGAGAGAGAGTCACTCAGTAGGTTATCTAGAGGCTGACTAGACCGGAGGATGGGCGCAGTAGGTTATCTAGAGGCTGACTAGACCTGAGAGCAGTAGGTTATCTAGAGGCTGACTAGACCTGAGGATGGCAGCAGTAGGTTATCTAGAGACTGACTAGACCTGAGAGCAGTAGGTTATCTAGAGGCTGACTAGACCTGAGGGCAGTAGGTTATCTATAGGCTGACTAGACCTGAGGATGGCAGCAGTAGGTTATCTAGAGGCTGACTAGACCTGAGAGCAGTAGGTTATCTAGAGGCTGACTAGACCTGAGGATGGCAGCAGTAGGTTATCTAGAGGCTGACTAGACCTGAGGATGGCAGCAGTAGGTTATCTAGAGGCTGACTAGACCTGAGGATGGCAGCAGTAGGTTATCTAGAGGCTGACTAGACCTGAGAGCAGTAGGTTATCTAGAGGCTGACTAGACCTGAGGATGGCAGCAGTAGGTTATCTAGAGGCTGACTAGACCTGAGGATGGCAGCAGTAGGTTATCTAGAGGCTGACTAGACCTGAGGATGGCAGCAGTAGGTTATCTAGAGGCTGACTAGACCTGAGAGCAGTAGGTTATCTAGAGGCTGACTAGACCTGAGGATGGCAGCAGTAGGTTATCTAGAGGCTGACTAGACCTGAGGATGGCAGCAGTAGGTTATCTAGAGGCTGACTAGACCTGAGGATGGCAGCAGTAGGTTATCTAGAGGCTGACTAGACCTGAGAGCAGTAGGTTATCTAGAGGATGACTAGACCTGAGAGCAGTAGGTTATCTAGAGACTGACCTATCCTGGTGCTATGAGTCTGACTGCTTCAGACTGACTGCTTCAGACTGACTCCTGAGTTTCTCTCCCCTAATACTCAGAGTCCAGCTCTGGGGACAGTCTCCTGGTTAGGGGGGAGAGAGGTCAGAGGAGTAGGCTCTCCCCTAATACTCAGAGTCCAGCTCTGGGGACAGTCTCCTGGTTAGGGGGGAGAGAGGTCAGAGGAGTAGGCTCTCCCCTAATACTCAGAGTCCAGCTTTGGGAACAGTCTCCTGGTTAGGGGAGAGAGAGAGGTCGAGAGCAGTAGGCTCTCCCTTTAGGCTAACACATACAAAACAGACTTCCTTATGGGAGGATTGTTGTGTGTTTTAATGTGTATTTGGATGTGCAGTTTCAGTGTGTATATTGTATTTGATGTGTATCGTTTGCCTGGTCGACCACTGTTCTATCCTTCAGTCTGAGTCGACCACTGTTCTATCCTTCAGTCTGAGTCGGCCACTGTTCTATCCTTCAGTCTGAGTCGACCACTGTTCTATCCTTCAGTCTGTTCTATCCTTCAGTCTGAGTCGACCACTGTTCTATCCTTCAGTCTGAGTCGACCACTGTTCTATCCTTCAGTCTGAGTCGACCACTGTTCTATCCTTCAGTCTGAGTCGACCACTGTTCTATCCTTCAGTCTGAGTCGACCACTGTTCTATCCTTCAGTCTGAGTCGACCACTGTTCTATCCTTCAGTCTGAGTCGGCCACTGTTCTATCCTTCAGTCTGAGTCGACCACTGTTCTATCCTTCAGTCTGAGTCGACCACTGTTCTATCCTTCAGTCTGAGTCGACCACTGTTCTATCCTTCAGTCTGAGTCGGCCACTGTTCCTTCAGTCTGAGTCGGCCA
>NW_025745845.1:262500-272500 GCF_021184085.1 Oncorhynchus gorbuscha
CTTTAGCATCCCTCCAACTTTAGCATCCCGCCAACTTTAGCATCCCGCCAACTTTAGCATCCCACCAACTTTAGCATCCCACCAACTTTAGCATCCCGCCAACATTAGCATCCGGTCAACTTTAGTATCCCGCCAACATTAGCATCCCGCCAACTTTAGCATCCTGCCAACTTTAGCATCCCGCCAACATTAGCATCCCGTAAACTTTAGCATCCCGCCAACCTTAGCATCTCGCCAACTTAAGCATACCGCCAACTTTAGCATCCTGCCAACTTTAGCATCCCTCCAACTTTAGCATCCCACCAACTTAAGCATCCCGCCAACTTTAGCATCCCGCCAACTTTAGCATCCCGCCAACATTAGCATCCTGCCAACTTTAGCATCCCTCCAACTTTAGTATCCCTCCAACTTTAGCATCTCGCCAACTTAAGCATCCCGCCAACTTTAGCATCCCGCCAACTTTAGCATCCCGCCAACTTTAGCATCCCGCCAACCTTAGCATCCTGCCAACATTAGCATCCCGCCAACATTAGCATCCTGCCAACTTTAGCATCCCGCCAACATTAGCATCCCGCCAACATTAGCATCCCGCCAACATTAGCATCCCGCCAACATTAGCATCCCGCCAACATTAGCATCCTGCCAACATTAGCATCCCGCCAACATTAGCATCCTGCCAACATTAGCATCCCACCAACATTAGCATCCTGCCAACTTTAGCATCCCGCCAACATTAGCATCCTGCCAACATTATCATCCCGCCAACATTAGCATCCCGCCAACATTAGCATCCTGCCAACTTTAGCATCCTGCCAACTTTTTTCCTTAAAATATTCACACCCTTGACTTTTTCCACATTTTGTTGTGTTACAAAGTGGGATTAAAATGGATTTAATTTTATTTTTTTGTCAACAAAATACAGGTTATTGAAGAGGGAAAACAGGTTATTGAAGAGGGAAACAGGTTATTGAAGAGGGAAACCGGTTATTGAAGAGGGAAAACAGGTTATTGAAGAGTGGCAGAGAACGGAGCTCCAATCACACAGCCAGAGAACGGAGCTCCAATCACACAGCCAGAGAACGTAGCTCCAATCACACAGCCAGAGAACGTAGCTCCAATCACACAGCCAGAGAACGTAGCTCCAATCACACAGCCAGAGAACGTAGCTCCAATCACACAGCCAGAGAACGGAGCTCCAATCACACAGCCAGAGAACGTAGCTCCAATCACACAGCCAGAGAACGTAGCTCCAATCACACAGCCAGAGAACGGAGCTCCAATCACACAGCCAGAGAACGGAGCTCCAATCACACAGCCAGAGAACGTAGCTCCAATCACACAGCCAGAGAACGGAGCTCCAATCACACAGCCAGAGAACGTAGCTCCAATCACACAGCCATAGAACGGAGCTCCAATCACACAGCCAGAGAACGGAGCTTCAATCACACAGCCAGAGAACGTAGCTCCAATCACACAGCCAGAGAAGGTAGCTCCAATCACACAGCCATAGAACGGAGCTCCAATCACACAGCCAGAGAACGGAGCTCCAATCACACAGCCAGAGAACGGAGCTTCAATCACACAGCCAGAGAACGGAGCTCCAATCACACAGCCAGAGAACGGAGCTCCAATTACACAGCCAGAGAACAAAGCTCAGAGACAGAGATACATGACAGAGAGACAGAGGATGGACACACAGGAGGCAGACAGAGGGGATGGACAGAGACAGAGAGACACGAGGCAGACAGAGGGATGGACAGAGACACATGACAGAGAGACACGAGGCAGACAGAGGGATGGACAGAGACACATGACAGAGAGACACGAGGCAGACAGAGGGATGGACAGAGACACATGACAGAGAGACACGAGGCAGACAGAGGGATGGACAGAGACACATGACAGAGAGACACGAGACAGACAGAGGGATGGACAGAGACACATGACAGAGAGACACGAGACAGACAGAGGGATGGACAGAGACACATGACAGAGAGACACGAGGCAGACAGAGGGATGGACAGAGACACATGACAGAGAGACACGAGACAGACAGAGGGATGGACAGAGACACATGACAGAGAGACACGAGACATACAGAGGGATGGACAGGAGACAAGAGGGAGAAATAAGCATCACTCTGATTGTTTACTTCTTAAACCTGGTGCAGGAACTATTACCCATAAACCCCTCTGCAGTGGTGAAACCCTACTTAAAACTGGTGCAGGAACTATTACCCATAAACCCCTCTGCAGTGGAGAAGCCCTACTTAAACCTGGTGCAGGAACTCTTACCCATAAACCCCTCTGCAGTGGAGAAGCCCTACTTAAACCTGGTGCAGGAACTCTTACCCATAAACCCCTCTGCAGTGGAGAAGCCCTACTTAAACCTGGTGCAGGAACTCTTACCCATAAACCCCTCTGCAGTGGAGAAGCCCTACTTAAACCTGGTGCAGGAACTATTACCCATAAACCCCTCTGCAGTGGAGAAGCCCTACTTAAACCTGGTGCAGGAACTCTTACCCATAAACCCCTCTGCAGGGGAGAAGCCCTACTTAAACCTGGTGCAGGAACTCTTACCCATAAACCCCTCTGCAGTGGAGAAGCCCTTACAGTCCTGTCACACTGTCAACTCTCTCCTAAACACTCCACACTGCAGCACAGCAGCAACACCACAGTACCATTACAACCTGTACAGTTCATTTCAATGTCTCTTTTTCAATTGCACTTTCAGTTCTGTGGATCAGCACTTTCACAAGTTCACACAACACACCTTCTGATGCACACTACACACTACACCTTCTGATACACACTTCACACTACACCTTCTGATACACACTACACACTACACCGTCTGATACACACTACACCTTCTGATACACACTTCACACTACACCTTCTGATGCACACTACACACTACACCTTCTGATACACACTTCACACTACACCTTCTGATACACACTACACCTTCTGATGCACACTACACACTACACCTTCTGATACACACTTCACACTACACCTTCTGATACACACTACACACTACACCTTCTGATACACACTACACCTTCTGATGCACACTTCACACTACACCTTCTGATACACACTACACCTTCTGATACACACTACACCTTCTGATACACACAACACACCTTCTGATGCACACTACACACTACACCTTCTGATACACACTACACACTACACCTTCTGATACACACTACACCTTCTGATACACACTACACACTACACCTTCTGATACACACTACACCTTCTGATACACACTACACACCTTCTGATGCACACTACACACTACACCTTCTGATACACACTACACACCTTCTGATGCACACTACACACTACACCTTCTGATACACACTACACACCTTCTGATACACACTACACCTTCTGATACACACTACACACTACACCTTCTGATACACACTACACACTACACCTTCTGATACACACTACACACTACACCTTCTGATACACACTACACACTACACCTTCTGATACACACTACACACTACACCTTCTGATACACACTACACACTACACACTACACCTTCTGATGCACACTACACACTACACACCTTCTGATACACACTACACACTACACCTTCTGATACACACTACACCTTCTGATACACACTACACACTACACCTTCTGATACACACTACACACTACACACCTTCTGATGCACACTACACACTACACCTTCTGATACACACTACACCTTCTGATACACACTACACACTACACCTTCTGATGCACACTACACACTACACCTTCTGATACACACTACACACTACACTTTCTGATACACACTACACACTACACCTTCTGATGCACACTACACCTTCTGATACACACTACACCTTCTGATACACACTACACCTTCTGATACACACTACACACTACACCTTCTGATGCACACTACACCTTCTGATACACACCACACCTTCTGATACACACTACACCTTCTGATACACACTACACACTACACCTTCTGATGCACACTACACACTACACCTTCTGATACACACTACACACTACACCTTCTGATACACACTACACCTTCTGATACACACTACACCTTCTGATGCACACTACACACTACACCTTCTGATACACACCACACCTTCTGATACACACTACACACTACACCTTCTGATACACACTACACACTACACCTTCTGATACACACTACACCTTCTGATACACACTACACACTACACCTTCTGATACACACCACACCTTCTGATACACACTACACACTACACCTTCTGATACACACTACACACTACACCTTCTGATACACACCACACCTTCTGATACACACTACACACTACACACCTTCTGATACACACTACACCTTCTGATACACACTACACACCTTCTGATACACACTACACCTTCTGATACACACTACACACCTTCTGATACACACTACACACTACACCTTCTGATACACACTACACACTACACACCTTCTGATACACACTACACCTTCTGATACACACTACACCTTCTGATACACAATACACACTATACCTTCTGATACACACTACACCTTCTGATGCACACTACACACTACACCTTCTGATACACACTACACCTTCTGATGCACACTACACATTACACCTTCTGATACACACTACACACTACACCTCTGATGCACACTACACCTTCTGATACACACTACACTTTCTGATACACACTACACTTTCTGATACACACTACACACTACACCTTCTGATACACACTACACCTTCTGATGCACACTACACACTACAGCTTCTGATACACACTACACTTTCTGATACACACTACACACTACACCTTCTGATGCACACTACACACTACACACTACACCTTCTGCTGCATATGAAACTAGGAAACACTGGCACCATTGTAGAGGGGTAGATGGTGATGAGGAGAAGAGAGCTGTCCAGAACATCCAGTCTAACAAGGAAGCTGCAGTGTGTTCTGGGATTCTGAGTTCCTCATGCACACTACAACTAACACTCTGAATCACACACAGACAAATAAAACACATCCATTCACAGCTACACCACATTCAAATATAGACCCGTAAAAACAGACTAACTATAACGGTCTAATGCTGTGTCTCCAGTGAACCTGTTTCATCTCCTTCAAAAGCACATCCCTCCTGACCTTTCAGTTGAATCATTTATCACAACTTCCCAAGCCTTTCTCTACTCCTTCTCACACATCGCTTTTATCAGCTTCATCTGCTAATGGGCCTCGACCCCCCACATCTGTCTGTCTGTCTGTATCGCTCCCCCACCCTCGCTCTCACTCTCTCTCTTCATCCCTACTTATCTCTGCCTGCCTGCCTACCCCCACATCTATCTATCTATCTATCTATCTATCTATCTATCTATCTATCTATCTATCTATCTATCTATCTATCTATCTATCTATCTATCTGTCTGTCTGTCTGTCTGTCTGTCTGTCTGTCTGTCTGTCTGTCTGTCTGTCTGTCTGTCTGTCTGTCTGTCTGTCTGTCTGTCTGTCTGTCTGTCTGTCTGTCTGTCTGTCTGTCTGTCTGTCTGTCTGCCTGCCTGCCTGCCTGCCTGCCTGCCTGCCTGCCTGCCTATATCGCTCCCCCACCCTCGCTCTCTCTCTCTCTTCATCCCTAATTCCATCTTTCCTCCCATCACATATGTATCAAACACTCTCTCTCAGCAGGTTAAAAATGGCTGTCGAGGTGTGGAAAGGAGAAGAGGAGAAATATGTCTTTCCTGTCCAATATCAGAGACATGCTACTCTCAATGGACGTAACCGTGAGAAACCAGAGACATGCTACTCTCAATGGACGTAACCGTGAGAAACCAGAGACATGCTACTCTCAATGGACGTAACCGTGAGAAACCAGAGACATGCTACTCTCAATGGACGTAACCGTGAGAAACCAGAGCTTCAGTATGAAACAGTCAGATATGGCATTAAGAAGAAGCATTCATAGTGAATGAGACAGATGGCACGCAGAGCGAATTAAATGAGTTACTGATGTCACTCTATGTCACTCTATGCAAGTCTATGTAACTATATGTCACTCTATGCAAGTCTATGTAACTATATGTCACTCTATGCAAGTCTATGTAACTCTATGTCACCCTATGTAAGTCTATATAAGCCTATGTAACTATATTAAGTCTATGTACCTCTATGTCACTTTATGCAAGTCTATGTAACTATATGTACCTCTATGTCAATTTATGCAAGTCTATGTAACTCTATGTAACTATATGTAAGTCTATGTAAGTATATGTAAGTCTATGCAAGTCTATGTAACTCTATGTCACTTTATGTAAGTCTATGTAACTCTATGTCACTCTATGCAAGTCTATGTAACTATATGTCACTTTATGTAAGACTATGTAACTCTATGCAAGTATATGTAACTCTATGTAACTCTATGTCACTTTATGTAAGTATATGTAACTCTCTGTAAGTGTATGTAACTCTATGTAACTCTATGTAACTCTATGCAACTCTATGTAACTCTATGCAACTCTATGTAACTCTATGTAAGCATATGTAACTCTATGTAACTCTATGTAACTCTATGTAACTCTATGTAAGCATATGTAACTCTATGTAACTCTATGCAACTCTATGTAAGTCTATGTAAGTCTATGTAAGTCTTTAAATGATATGAAGGGACACCATGTGGTCTCTCTCTCCATATTGTGTACTGTATTACAGTAGTCACATGGGATAGGTCCTATACCATAGCAGATGGTTTTGACAGATCATATGGAATGATACTGAATGTTAGCTCTGTAGCCTCTGGTGAATGTTGAACTAAAGGATGCTGATGAAGATGTACAAATAGACAGTGTGGTTGAGGACGGGGATGGACTAGTTGGACAACAGTGTGGTTGAGGACAGGGATGGACTAGTTGGACGACAGTGTGGTTGAGGACAGGGATGGACTAGTTGGACGACAGTGTGGTTGAGGACAGGGATGGACTAGTTGGACGACAGTGTGGTTGAGGACAGGGATGGACTAGTTGGACGACAGTGGGTTGAGGACAGGGATGGACTAGTTGGACGACAGTGTGGTTGAGGACAGGGATGGACTAGTTGGACGACAGTGTGGTTGAGGACAGGGATGGACTAGTTGGACGACAGTGTGGTTGAGGACAGGGATGGACTAGTTGGACAACAGTGTGGTTGAGGACGGGGATGGACTAGTTGGACGACAGTGTGGTTGAGGACAGGGATGGACTAGTTGGACAACAGTGTGGTTGAGGACAGGGATGGACTAGTTGGACGACAGTGTGGTTGAGGACAGGGATGGACTAGTTGGACAACAGTGTGGTTGAGGACAGGGATGGACTAGTTGGACGACAGTGTGGTTGAGGACAGGGATGGACTAGTTGGACGACAGTGTGGTTGAGGACGGGGATGGACTAGTTGGACGACAGTGTGGTTGAGGACAGGGATGGACGACAGTGTGGTTGAGGACAGGGATGGACTAGTTGGACAACAGTGTGGTTGAGGACAGGGATGGACTAGTTGGACGACAGTGTGGTTGAGGACGGGGATGGACTAGTTGGACGACAGTGTGGTTGAGGACAGGGATGGACGACAGTGTGGTTGAGGACAGGGATGGACTAGTTGGACAACAGTGTGGTTGAAGACAGGGATGGACTAGTTGGACGACAGTGTGGTTGAGGACGGGGATGGACTAGTTGGACGACAGTGTGGTTGAGGACAGGGATGGACGACAGTGTGGTTGAGGACAGGGATGGACTAGTTGGACGACAGTGTGGTTGAGGACGGGGATGGACTAGTTGGACGACAGTGTGGTTGAGGACAGGGATGGACGACAGTGTGGTTGAGGACAGGTATGGACTAGTTGGACGACAGTGTGGTTGAGGACAGGGATGGACTAGTTGGACGACAGTGTGGTTGAGGACGGGGATGGACTAGTTGGACGACAGTGTGGTTGAGGACAGGGATGGACTAGTTGGACGACAGTGTGGTTGAGGACAGGGATGGACTAGTTGGACGACAGTGTGGTTGAGGACAGGGATGGACTAGTTGGACAACAGTGTGGTTGAGGACAGGGATGGACTAGTTGGACGACAGTGTGGTTGAGGACGGGGATGGACTAGTTGGACGACAGTGTGGTTGAGGACAGGGATGGACGACAGTGTGGTTGAGGACAGGGATGGACTAGTTGGACAACAGTGTGGTTGAAGACAGGGATGGACTAGTTGGACGACAGTGTGGTTGAGGACGGGGATGGACTAGTTGGACGACAGTGTGGTTGAGGACAGGGATGGACGACAGTGTGGTTGAGGACAGGGATGGACTAGTTGGACGACAGTGTGGTTGAGGACGGGGATGGACTAGTTGGACGACAGTGTGGTTGAGGACAGGGATGGACTAGTTGGACGACAGTGTGGTTGAGGACAGGGATGGACTAGTTGGACGACAGTGTGGTTGAGGACGGACTAGTTGGACGACAGTGTGGTTGAGGACAGGGATGGACTAGTTGGATGACAGTGTGGTTAAGGACAGGATGGACTAGTTGGACGACAGTGTGGTTGAGGACAGGGATGGACTAGTTGGATGACAGTGTGGTTGAGGACAGGGATGGACTAGTTGGACAACAGTGTGGTTGAGGACAGGGATGGACTAGTTGGACGACAGTGTGGTTGAGGACGGGGATGGACTAGTTGGACGACAGTGTGGTTGAGGACAGGGATGGACTAGTTGGACGACAGTGTGGTTGAGGACAGGGATGGACTAGTTGGACGACAGTGTGGTTGAGGACAGGGATGGACTAGTTGGACGACAGTGTGGTTGAGGACAGGGATGGACTAGTTGGACAACAGTGTGGTTGAGGACAGGGATGGACTAGTTGGATGACAGTGTGGTTGAGGACAGGGATGGACTAGTTGGACGACAGTGTGGTTGAGGACAGGGATGGACTAGTTGGACGACAGTGTGGTTGAGGACAGGATGGACTAGTTGGACGACAGTGTGGTTGAGGACGGGGATGGACTAGTTGGACGACAGTGTGGTTGAGGACAGGGATGGACGACAGTGTGGTTGAGGACAGGGATGGACTAGTTGGACAACAGTGTGGTTGAGGACAGGGATGGACTAGTTGGACGACAGTGTGGTTGAGGACAGGGATGGACGACAGTGTGGTTGAGGACAGGGATGGACTAGTTGGACGACAGTGTGGTTGAGGGAAGGAGGGAGGGAGGGAGGGTGGGTGGGGGAGGGAGGGAGATAAAGAGAGTGGGAGTACTGGGGACAATAATGTTGGTCAAATCTGGCCAATCCAGGTCACAGAGAGACCAATCAGACGTCCAGTCAGATGTGCAGTTGGTCATTCTCTGGTCAATCGATTGTCGACTGGGACTAAACGTCAAAGGCTGCAGGGCCATGGGAATGAAGAGCAGCGACAACTAGACGAAGAGGACGGGCTTTCTTTCTATGTGTCTAGAACACCAGCCATCATAGACAGACAGCTATAAACCATCAGAATCACAACAGGTAGTCCAGACGCAGCCGTCTGTGCCTTGTTCATTTCACGGCTGGCTGGCTATCGTTAGCTAACACTGCATGGCGCTGAAACACGGACCTCAGTCTACCCTGCTATCCTGCAGCGGACAGAGAGAGTAGTGGACTCTCCAACCAGCAGGATGCTCTTCACAGATGAACAACCATTGCAAGGTTGCGTCAAAAATAGCACCCTATTCCCTATATAGTGCACTGCTTTAGACCAGAGCTCTATGAGTCCTGGTTATAAAGAGCTATATGAGTCCTGGTTATAAAGAGCTATATGAGTCCTGGTTATAAAGAGCTATATGAGTCCTGGTTATAAAGAGCTCTATGAGTCCTGGTTATAAAGTGCTATATGAGTCCTGGTTATAAAGTGCTATATGAGTCCTGGTTATAAAGTGCTATATGAGTCCTGGTTATAAAGTGCTATATGAGTCCTGGTTAT
>NW_025745845.1:275000-280000 GCF_021184085.1 Oncorhynchus gorbuscha
CGTGGCTAAAACATTGAGATAGCTACAGTATGTTTGTACGTGAAAACAGCTGTCAGGCAAAACCAAATTATGCAAAAAGATCCTAGGCTGAGGTGTAGGGGATTTAAAAATGTAAAAAGTTAAAAATGTTTCTTGATCCAACGTTACGTTAAAAACCCTGACGACTGGGTCAGCTTTAACTAACGTTTCCTCTCACCTGAGGACAACCACACGAATAAACGTCACAACATTCACCCTGAAAACATGCACATTATCTCACCATCTAGTCCTCTACCCAAAAAGACAACATCAACATTCACTTTTCAATCGTATCAGCATCTTACATCCAGGCCAAGGTGAACTGCCTTTCATCATCTAAAAAAACACAAGGTACAGACGTGAAACCACAGAACGGTTTGGTGTGTGTGTGTGTGTGTGTGTGTGTGTGTGTGTGTGTGTGTGTGTGTGTGTGTGTGTGTGTGTGTGTGTGTGTGTGTGTGTGTGTGTGTGTGTGTGTGTGTGTGTGTGTGTGTGTGTGTGTGTGTGTGTGTGTGTGTGTGTGTGTGTGAAGGAAGAAGGAAGGCTTGTCTTGTCTAATCTCTTCAAGCTGATTGGCTGAAGCTCAGTCAAGGGAGATAACCTCCAGCCTCTTAGCAGGGGGCCCCGGGGCCCATTACAATGCTGTGGGGGAGCTGGTGTTATCGCCACGGTAACTACAGCAGTGTTTGTTTACGCCAACAGGGAGCACCTCTGAATCACACAGAGAACAACTCTTGAGATGTTCACTTCTCAGGACCAAAACGTAACACGTTACCCTGCTGTTATACCAAGGCAGGCTTTGTCAAACCTCTCCAGGCATCTCTTCAAACCCACCGGCTGAAGCTCAGTCACACTTTGCACTACTGTTAGACATTGAATACAGTTAGAAGCCCTCTAGACATTGAATAGAGCTAGAAGCCCTCTAAACATTGATGAATAGAGCTAGAAGCCCTCTAAACATTGAATAGAGCTAGAAGCCCTCTAAACATTGAATAGAGCTAGAAGCCCTCTAAACATTGAATAGAGCTAGAAGCCCTCTAAACATTGAATAGAGCTAGAAGCCCTCTAAACATTGAATAGAGCTAGAAGACCTCTAGACATTGAATAGAGCTAGAAGCCCTCTAAACATTGAACAGAGCTAGAAGCCCTCTAAACATTGATGAATAGAGCTAGAAGCCCTCTAAACATTGAATAGAGCTAGAAGCCCTCTAAACATTGAATAGAGCTAGAAGCCCTCTAAACATTGAATAGAGCTAGAAGCCCTCTAAACATTGAATAGAGCTAGAAGCCCTCTAAACATTGAATAGAGCTAGAAGCCCTCTAAACATTGAATAGAGCTAGAAGCCCTCTAAACATTGAATAGAGCTAGAAGCCCTCTAAACATTGATGAATAGAGCTAGAAGCCCTCTAAACATTGAATAGAGCTAGAAGCCCTCTAAACATTGAATAGAGCTAGAAGCCCTCTAGACATTGAATAGAGCTAGAAGCCCTCTAAACATTAATGAATAGAGCTAGCAGCCCTCTAAACATTGAATAGAGCTAGAAGCCCTCTAAACATTGAATAGAGCTAGACGCCCTCTAAACATTGAACAGAGCTAGAAGCCCTCTAAACATTGATGAATAGAGCTAGAAGCCCTCTAAACATTGAATAGAGCTAGAAGCCCTCTAAACATTGAATAGAGCTAGAAGCCCTCTAAACATTGAATAGAGCTAGAAGCCCTCTAAACATTGATGAATAGAGCTAGAAGCCCTCTAAACATTGAATAGAGCTAGAAGCCCTCTAAACATTAATGAATAGAGCTAGAAGCCCTCTAAACATTGAATAGAGCTAGAAGCCCTCTAAACATTGAATAGAGCTAGACGCCCTCTAAACATTGAACAGAGCTAGAAGCCCTCTAAACATTGATGAATAGAGCTAGAAGCCCTCTAAACATTGAACAGAGCTAGAAGCCCTCTAAACATTGAACAGAGCTAGAAGCCCTCTAAACATTGATGAATAGAGCTAGAAGCCCTCTAAACATTGAATAGAGCTAGAAGCCCTCTAAACATTGAATAGAGCTAGAAGCCCTCTAAACATTGAATAGAGCTAGAAGCCCTCTAAACATTGAATAGAGCTAGAAGCCCTCTAAACATTGAATAGAGCTAGACGCCCTCTAAACATTGAATAGAGCTAGAAGCCCTCTAAACATTGAATAGAGCTAGAAGCCCTCTAGACATTGAATAGAGCTAGAAGCCCTCTAGACATTGAATAGAGCTAGAAGCCCTCCAGACATTAAATGCAACACTCTCTCAGCCCCCCCTGGGATATTTGCTCCGTGGACATTAAGAATGATCCTTCGTATTCCTACCAAGAGGCACTCAAACACCAAACACATCTAAATAGAGGGCAATGCCTGTGTGAATAAAATCACCTGGATTTAGACTGAGTGAGTCGTGAACTAACATTTAATCTCGCCTAAGGCTACAAAACAAAATTCCCTCTTGAGACTCTCAATCTTAGGCCTCTGTGCAACCAAAAAAATATAAAAAAAACGAGCAGAATTTAGATTGAGGGAGCTGTGAATCTATCTAGTAATTTCCATCACAGGAGCAAGGAAACGGCTTGTGGGTCTGATTCAGTTTGGGTTATTTGTGGCACCGACAATCAGTCTGGGAAGGATGCAGGTGGTGGACAGACGATACACTGAATGAAACATGAGCAGTAGACCAAGGTTGTGTCTCCAAATGGCCCCCTATTCCCCCAAGGCTGTGTCCCCAAATGGCCCCCTATTCCCCCAAGGTTGTGTCTCCAAATGGCCCCCTATTCCCCCAAGGCTGTGTCTCCAAATGGCCCCCTGTTCCCCCAAGGCTGTGTCCCCAAATGGCCCCCTATTCCCCCAAGGTTGTGTCTCCAAATGGCCCCCTATTCCCCCAAGGCTGTGTCTCCAAATGGCCCCCAAGGCTGTGTCCCCAAATGGCCCCCAAGGCTGTGTCCCCAAATGGCCCCCTCCCCCAAGACTGTGTCTCCAAATGGCACTCTATTCCCCCAAGACTGTGTCTCCAAATGGCCCCCTATTCCCCCAAGGCCGTGTGCTCAAATGGCCCCCTATTCCCACAAGGCTGTGTCCCCATATGACCCCCTATTCCCCCAAGGCTGTGTCCCCAAATGTCCCCCAAGGCTGTGTCTCCAAATGGCCCCCAAGGCTGTGTCTCCAAATGGCCCCCTATTCCCCCAAGGCTGTGTCCCCATATGACCCCCTATTCCCCCAAGGCTGTGTCCCCAAATGGCACTCTATTCCCCCAAGGCTGTGTCCCCAAATGGCACTCTATTCCCCCAAGGCTGTGTTACTTTTGATCAGGGACCCACATTTGAGAAAAGACACAACAAAGTGACACCGATTTTGGCCCCAAATCACAGAGGCAGAGACATGTCAAAGAAACAAAACTGTGATGTCGCAGTTTCATTGAAATCCCTGAACCAAAGACCATCCTGGAAGGTCACGGAACCAAAGACCATCCTGGAAGGTCACGGAACCAAAGACCATCCTGGAAGGTCACGGAACCAAAGACCATCCTGGAAGGTCACGGAACCAAAGACCATCCTGGAAGGTCACGGAACCAAAGACCATCCTGGAAGGTCACGGAACCAAAGACCATCCTGGAAGGTCACGGAACCAAAGACCATCCTGGAAGGTCACGGAACCAAAGACCATCCTGGAAGTTCACGGAACCAAAGACCATCCTGGAAGTTCACGGAACGAGCAGCAACATGCCCCTCCTATTGATGCTAAACGTGCAGAGGACTAGAATAGAATAGACGTGTGGACTAGAAAGCTAAGTAGTCCTAGTGAGCTGACCCCTGTCTGTCTGTGGCTGATGCCTCTGGACATCTTGGCCCTCCTGACCTCTGGTACAGGAAGTAACCATCAGCTGGACATATAGCCTGACTGCTGTCAAACTACCAGCAATGACTGGCTGTCCTCGTCTCCACACTGTCAAACAACCCTCAGGCCCCAGCTCGTTGCCACTGACACAGCTCGTCTCCACAAACTCTGGGCAAGTAGCCTGTCTTCAGGTCCCCTTGACTGACCTGTGACAGGGCTTCCACACCACCAGAGCCTCCCCAAAGCCTCCTCAGTCCCATGGTGCATTGCTGTAGCGTCAGACTTGACGTGAGGCTTGACAACGTCAGCAAAAAGGAGTGAGTTTATTCTTTCAAATACTGTAATATCAGATGATCTACAGTGGCAAGGAAAAGCGTGTGAACCCTTTGGAAATACCTGGATTTCTGCATAAATTGGTCATCAAATCTGATCTGATCTTTATCTAGGTCACAACAATAGACAAACACAGTCTGCTTAAACTAATAACACACACATTATTGTATTTTTCATGTCTATATGGAACACATCATTTAAACATCCATAGTGTAGGTTGGAAAAAGTACGTGAACCCCCCAAGGCTAATGACCACTCCAAAAGATCATTAGAGTCAGGAGTCAGCTAACCTGGAGTCAGGAGTCAGCTAACCTGGAGTCAGGAGTCAGCTAACCTGGAGTCAGGAGTCAGCTAACCTGGAGTCAGGAGTCAGTTAACCTGGAGTCAGGAGTCAGCTAACCTGGAGTCAGGAGTCAGCTAACCTGGAGTCAGGAGTCAGCTAACCTGGAGTCAGGAGTCAGCTAACCTGGAGTCAGGAGTCAGCTAACCTGGAGTCAGGAGTCAGTTAACCTGGAGTCAGGAGTCAGCTAAACTGGAGTCAGGAGTCAGCTAACCTGGAGTCAGGAGTCAGCTAACCTGGAGTCAGGAGTCAGCTAACCTGGAGTCAGGAGTCAGCTAACCTGGAGTCAGGAGTCAGCTAACCTGGAGTCAGGAGTCAGCTAACCTGGAGACAGGAGTCAGCTAACCTGGAGTCAGGTAACCTGGAGTCAGGAGTCAGCTAACCTGGAGTCAGCTAACCTGGAGTCAGGAGTCAGCTAACCTGGAGTCAGCTAACCTGGAGTCAGG
>NW_025745845.1:285000-290000 GCF_021184085.1 Oncorhynchus gorbuscha
TGAAAACAAATCCAATTTTGATAAACTCCCATATCTACTGGGTGAAATTCCACAGTGTGCCATCACAGCAGCAAGATTTGTGACCTGTTGCCACGAGAAAAGGGTAACCAGTGAAGAACAAACACCATTGTAAATACAACCCATATCTATGCTTATTTATTTTATCTTGTGTCCTTTACCATTTGTACATTGTATATATATATATATAATATGACATTTGTAATGTCTTTATTGTTTTGAAACTTCTGTATGTGTGATGTCTACTGTTAATTTTTATTGTTTATTTCACTTTATATATTATCTACCTCACTTGCTTTGGCAATGTTAACACATGTTTCCCCTGTCAATAAAGCCCTTGAATTGAATTGAGAGGAGCAGAGAGAGAAAGAGAGAGAGAGAGAGAGAGAAAGAGAGAGAGAGAGAGAGAGAGAGAGAGAGAGAGAGAGAGAGAGAGGAGAGGAGAGGAGAGGAGAGGAGAGGAGAGGAGAGGAGAGGAGAGGAGAGGAGAGGAGAGGAGAGGAGAGGAGAGGAGAGGAGAGGAGAGGAGAGGAGAGGAGAGGAGAGGAATGTAAACATCAGCCTGGCGGATGCCTGCAACAATAGGATGACGAATACCTTGGCAACAGCTGTTCAAGCCTTTCTAGAGTCACATTTCTCTACTTATAATCTCAGGACCGTGCGGCTCCTAGGACTTCATTAAATTAATTGCCCCTAACAAAGTGATCAGGTAATTGCAAAAGCAGACAGTCCATATATCACGGTCTTCCCTCTCCAGTCTACCCCCTTGCCTTCCTTCTCCTCCCCAGTAATCAATCCTATCGCCTGGCCTGCGGGACGCTCCCTGTCTCCCTCCTCCCTGGTTCTCTGACTCAGGCATATCGTCCTGGACGACACACACATACACACGCACGTACTACGTACACACACACATACGACCCAGGATCTTCTAGGTAATCAATCTGACACAACGTTGCTGCTGACCAAAACCAGGAAATAGATTGACGACGGACGTTGTGATGCTTCCACATGCAGAGTGGGTCGATGACCTACAGAGTACATCCAAAATGGCACCCTATTACGTACATAGTGCACTACTTCTAACCAGAGCCATATGGACCGTGGTCAAAAGTAGTGCACTATGAATGGAATAGGGTGCCATTTTGGTCGATATGCTCCAGCCACATCTCAAAACTCCTAAAAATGCGTGGTTGTGAGTGGTTGAGTAGCCTAAGGGTTAAACAGCAGAATGGATATGTCTTATTACAGCCAGAGTAAACTGCAGTAACTTTAGCTAACTTTAGCTAGCCAGAGTAAACTGCAGTAACTGTAGCATCTTTAGCTAGCCAGAGTAAACTGCAGTAACTTTAGCTAGCCAGAGTGAACTGCAGTAACTTTAGCTAGCCAGAGTGAACTGCAGTAACTTTAGCTAGCCAGAGTAAACTGCAGTAACGTTAGCTAACTTTAGCGAGCCAGAGTAAACTGCAGTAACGTTAGCTAACTTTAGCGAGCCAGAGTAAACTGCAGTAACGTTAGCATCTTTAGCTAGTCAGTGTAAAGTACTACCTCAGGGACTGGGCTGAGCTCACGAGTAACATTGAAACTCAATTGCATACTGCTCACGTCCCCTCTCCTCTCTCCTTCTCAAAACCCATTGGATGAGAAAGCCAGGGGTCCCTTCCCTCTGATCTTCTCTTCCAATGGGTTTTGAGAAGGAGGCGTGTCTCGTCATCTCCTTTTACATAGAAGCTGCTGAGGTACATATTCTAGGATTCCTGGTGCTGTCTCTCTCTCCCAATATTCCTACACACTTTTCCTTTCCTCTCGGTCTCTGCACATCCTGCCCATTAAACCTGCAATAAACATCTCCACAGCCAGGGGTAAGAGCAGAAAGAGAGGGACACTCCTCCATCCTCCTTCTGCTCTCCTGCCTCTTCCCCCCCTCTCTCCTCCCTCCTTCTGCTCTCCTCCCTCCCTCCTCCCTCCTTCTGCTCCCCTACCTCTTCCACCCCCCCCTCCACCTTACATGCTCCCCCCCCCTCTCCTATTCTCTAAATCCAGAATAATCTCATTAACTGGACTAGCAGGGGGAGACTTCCCACAAATCATTTCCAGACACAGGCCAGAGCAGCAGGACCCTCCCTGGACCCTCTTTGTGAAGGGCAGGGAGGAAGGGTACTGATGCATCACTGAATTCCAAATGGACCCTAGAGAATTAGAACGAGCAGCAGAGTGAAGGGTACTGATGCATCACTGAATTCCAAATGGACCCTAGAGAATTAGAACGAGCAGCAGAGTGAAGGGTACTGATGCATCACTGAATTCCAAATGGACCCTAGAGAATTAGAACGAGCAGCAGAGTGAAGGGTACTGATGCATCACTGAATTCCAAATGGACCCTAGAGAATTAGAACGAGCAGCAGAGTGAAGGGTACTGATGCATCACTGAATTCCAAATGGACCCTAGAGAATTAGAACGAGCAGCAGAGAGTGAAGGGTACTGATGCATCACTGAATTCCAAATGGACCCTAGAGAATTAGAACGAGCAGCAGAGTGAAGGGTACTGATGCATCACTGAATTCCAAATGGACCCTAGAGAATTAGAACGAGCAGCAGAGTGAAGGAAAGGTATCCAACTCATCAAGCGTCTTCCATTCATTCCATTCCTGCTACGATGAGACTGTCCTCCTCCGGTTCAGACTGTCCTCCTCGGGTTCAGACTGTCCTCCTCCGGTTCAGACTGTCCTCCCCGGGTTCAGACTGTCCTCCTCCGGTTCAGACTGTCCTCCTCAGGTTCAGACTGTCCTCCCCGGGTTCAGACTGTCCTCCTCGGGTTCAGACTGTCCTCCTCGGGTACAGACTGTCCTCCTCGGGTTCAGACTGTCCTCCCCGGGTTCAGACTGTCCTCCTCAGGTTCAGACTGTCCTCCCCGGGTTCAGACTGTCCTCCTCGGGTTCAGACTGTCCTCCTCGGGTTCAGACTGTCCTCCTCGGGTTCAGACTGTCCTCCTCAGGTTCAGACTGTCCTCCTCAGGTTCAGACTGTCCTCAGGTTCAGACTGTCCTTCTCGGGTTCAGACTGTCCTCCTCGGGTTCAGACTGTCCTCCTCCGGTTCAGACTGTCCTCCTCGGGTTTAAAGTGAAACTCCACTGATCAGCACCTTCCTTTGGCACCTCATCTGTCAAGGGCAGAAAGGGGGAATTCCAATTCGACCCCCTTGTGCCTTCTGATTGGCTAAGGTGGTAATGGAAATGTGACCCTATCCGCTTCCACCTATCCACCTCTCCAATCATCTCGGACATGTGGGAATGGCTCGGTTACAGTGTTTCTCAAACCTGGTCCTGGAGACATCAAGGTGTCCATTTGGAATTCAGAATATAAAGTTTGTAGCCAATCCACAGTAGAGGGTGGGAGGGGGGGGGGCGTGTTCAGACTGTCATCGTTAGGGTTTGAATGGGATGCAGTGACCGTGAGGCATTCTCACGCCTGATTGGCTGCCGACTGGCACTACTCAGGTGGAAGATATAGGAGCCTGTTGGGTGTTTATGTAACCTGAAAGCATCGTTTGAGATGTTCTA
Organism: Oncorhynchus gorbuscha; assembly: GCF_021184085.1. NCBI lineage: Eukaryota > Metazoa > Chordata > Actinopteri > Salmoniformes > Salmonidae > Oncorhynchus > Oncorhynchus gorbuscha. The sequence continues at coordinate 288,576 of NW_025745845.1, forward strand.
ATGCAACGATGAATCATCTTTAGATACCGTCAATGAATCCACTACCGAAAGCATGTAGAGTAAATACTGCAGTTCTGTTCACAGCCTGTGTGCATAACCTTTACAGGTGGAATTATAGAGCCCGGAACGATACATCGGTTTACCTTTAACCTTTCACAGATATATTTGTATCGGTCTATATTCCACAGATATACAGTGTGGAGAACAAGTATTTGATACACTGTCGATTTTGCAGGTTTTCCTACTTACAAAGCATGTAGAGGTCTGTAATTTATCATAGGTTCACTTCAACAGTGAGAGACGGAATCTAAAACAAAAATCCAGAAAATCACATTGTATGATTTTTAAGTAATTCATTAGCATTTTATTGCATGACATAAGTATTTGATCACCTACCAACCAGTAAGAATTCCGGCTCTCACAGACCTGTTAGTTATTCTTTAAGAATCCCTCCTGTTCTCCACTCATTACCTGTATTAACTGCACCTGTGTGAACTCGTTACCTGTATAAAAAACAGCACGATGACCCAACACACGTCCAGGCTGTGTAAGGGCTATTTTACCAAGAAGGAGAGTGATGGAATGCAGCATCAGATGACCTGGCCTCCACAATCACCCGACCTCAACCCAACTGAGATGGTTTGAGATGAGTTGGACCACAGAGTGAATGAAAAGCAGCAAACAAATGCTCAGCATATGTGGGAACTCCATCAAGTCTGTCCTCATGAAGTTGGCTGAGAGAATCCCAAGAGTATGCAAAGCTGTCATCAAGGCAAAGGGTGGCTACGTTGAAGAATCTAAAATCTAATCTATATATTTTTTGTACCCTTTTTTTGGTTACTACATGATTCCATATGTGTTATTTCATAGTGTTGACGTCTTCACTATTATTCTACAATGTAGAAAATAGTAAAAATAAAGAAAAACCCTTGAATGAGTCGGTGTGTCCAACCTTTTGACTGGTACTGTATATACAGTTAACGTGTAGTACTGCAGTACAGGATTCACACACCAAAAACACACTGGGATAAGAATTCCCAGGCACACAGGTGGAAGTACTGCATGAAGGTCTGTTCAGACAACAATCATAATAGACGTGGTCTTACCTGGTGTGAGACAGACAGCATCACAGAAGGACAGCATCAAAGGACAGCATCAAAGAAGACAGCAACAACATAGGAGAGAGAGAGAGAGAGAGAGAGAGAGAGAGAGAGAGAGAGAGAGAGAGAGAGACAGAGAGAGAGAGAGAGAGAGAGAGAGAGAGAGAGAGAGAGAGAGAGAGAGAGAGAGAGAGAGAGAGAGAGAGAGAGAGAGAGAGAGAGAGAGAGAGAGAGAGAGAGAGAGAGAGAGAGAGAGAGAGAGAGAGAGAGAGAGAGAGAGAGAGAGAGAGAGAGAGAGAGAGAGAGAGAGAGAGAAAACACCTCA
>NW_025745845.1:292500-297217 GCF_021184085.1 Oncorhynchus gorbuscha
GCAGCAATGAGTGTAGCCAGAGGACAGCTTGCTACCATCCTCCTCTGGGTACATTGACTTCAACACAAAACCTAGGAGGCTCATGGTTCTTCACCCCTTCCACAGACTTCCACATTAATTATGACAACTTCCGGAGGATGTCCTCTAACCTATCATAGCTCTTGCAGCATGAACTGACATGTTGTCCACCCGATCAAAGGATCAGAGAATAAATCTAGTACTGACAGCATAAACTATAGCTAGCTAGCACGGCAGTGTATAAAAGCTGGTGAGTAGTTGACTCAATGAGAGAGAAGGACAACCGTTTTTAACAAAAAAAAATTCACTTTCACTTATTTAGCTAGATAGTTTAGCCTACTGAAACACCCTGCTCAAACATAGGGATGCTATGTTAGCTAGCTGGCTATAAGAGAGGGATGCTATGTTAGCTAGCTGGCTATAACAGAGGGTTGCTATGTTAGCTAGCTGGCTATAACAGAGGGATGCTATGTTAGCTAGCTGGCTATAACATAGGGATGCTATGTTAGCTAGCTGGCTATAACATAGGGATGCTATGTTAGCTAACTGGCTATAACAGAGGGATGCTATGTTAGCTAACTGGCTATAACAGAGGGATGCTATGTTAGCTAGCTGGCTATAACAGAGGGATGCTATGTTAGCTAGCTGGCTATAACAGAGGGATGCTATGTTAGCTATCTGGCTATAACATAGGGATGCTATGTTAGCTAGCTGGCTATAACATAGGGATGCTATGTTAGCTAGCTGGCTATAACATAGGGATGCTATGTTAGCTAGCTGGCTATAACAGAGGGGTGCTATGTTAGCTCGCTGGCTATAACAGAGGGATGCTATGTTAGCTAGCTGGCTATAACATAGGGATGCTATGTTAGCTAGCTGGCTATAACAGAGGGATGCTATGTTAGCTGGCTGGCTATAACAGAGGGATGCTATGTTAGCTAGCTGGCTATAACAGAGGGATGCTATGTTAGCTAGCTGGCTATAACAGAGGGATGCTATGTTAGCTAGCTGGCTATAACAGAGGGATGCTATGTTAGCTAGCTGGCTATAACAGAGGGATGCTATGTTAGCTAGCTGGCTATAACAGAGGGATGCTATGTTAGCTAGCTGGCTATAACAGAGGGATGCTATGTTAGCTAGCTGGCTATAACAGAGGGATGCTATGTTAGCTAGCTGGCTATAACATAGGGATGCTATGTTAGCTAACTGGCTATAACAGAGGGATGCTATGTTAGCTAGCTGGCTATAACATAGGGATGCTATGTTAGCTAGCTGGCTATAACAGAGGGGTGCTATGTTAGCTCGCTGGGTATAACAGACGGATGCTATGTTAGCTAGCTGGCTATAACAGAGGGATGCTATGTTAGCTAGCTGGCTATGACTCCCCAAAACAACACTGGAACTCTTTCAAGTCAAGGTAAGCTTTTGTTTTTACTAATATATTGTCACAAGGGCCCGATGATGTAACGACTTACACTAACGTTACTGCATGATTGTAGCGGGTTTACTAACATATTAGTTATATTAGCTGTGTTTACTATGACGTTACTACAGAGAAAAATGGTAACAACGATGTCGGCTGTTGTAGAGGTTTGGCTTGGAAAGGTATTTTTGCCTTGAAGTCCACAAGCGAAGGGAAGAGAAGGAATACAACGTGGCTGTCATGTTAGTGAACTCTGTTTATGGTTGATCAGGGGTGTATTCATTCTGCCGATTCTGTTGGGGGAAGAAAATGCTTCTTAAAATGGACGAAAACGGGGATAAACATACCTGAATGTGTCCAATTGAAACACTCGTTTGCAACTGTTGTACTAATGATTATGTCACTGTCTGTCACCTCATATTTCTCTCTCGACCTGTGGGCAACGTTGTAAAATTTCATTCATAGGCTAGTGGTCAGATGGTTTCATGTTATGGTGGTCAGATGGTTTCATGTTATGGTGGTCAGATGGTTTCATGTTATAGTGGTTAAATGGTTTCATGTTATGGTGGTCAGATGGTTTCATGTTATGGTGGTTTAAATGGTTTCATGTTATGGTGGTTTAAATGGTTTCATGTTATGGTGGTTAGATGGTTTCATGTTATGGTGGTCAGATGGTTTCATGTTATGGTGGTTTAAATGGTTTCATGTTATGGTGGTTTCATGTTATGGTGGTCAGATGGTTTCATGTTATGGTGGTTTAAATGGTTTCATGTTATGGTGGTTAAATGGTTTCATGTTATGGTGGTCAGATGGTTTCATGTTATGGTGGTTTAAATGGTTTCATGTTATGGTGGTTTAAATGGTTTCATGTTATGGTGGTTTCATGTTATGGTGGTCAGATGGCTTCATGTTATGGTGGTTTAAATGGTTTCATGTTATGGTGGTTAAATGGTTTCATGTTATGGTGGTTAAATGGTTTCATGTTATGGTGGATTAGATGGTTTCATGTTATGGTGGTCAGATGGCTTCATGTTATGGTGGTTTAAATGGTTTCATGTTATGGTGGTTAAATGGTTTCATGTTATGGTGGATTAGATGGTTTCATGTTATGGTGGTCAGATGGTTTCATGTTATGGTGGTTAAATGGTTTCATGTTATGGTGGTCAGATGGTTTCATGTTATGGTGGTTTAAATGGTTTCATGTTATGGTGGTTTCATGTTATGGTGGTCAGATGGTTTCATGTTATGGTGGTTTAAATGGTTTCATGTTATGGTGGTTAAATGGTTTCATGTTATGGTGGTTTCATGTTATGGTGGTCAGATGGTTTCATGTTATGGTGGTTTAAATGGTTTCATGTTATGGTGGTTTAAATGGTTTCATGTTATGGTGGTTTAAATGGTTTCATGTTATGGTGGTTTAAATGGTTTCATGTTATGGTGGTTTAGATGGTTTCATGTTATGGTGGTTTAAATGGTTTCATGTTATGGTGGTTTCATGTTATGGTGGTTAAATGGTTTCATGTTATGGTGGTCAGATGGTTTCATGTTATGGTGGTCAGATGGTTTCATGTTATGGTGGTTTAGATGGTTTCATGTTATGGTGGTTTAAATGGTTTCATGTTATGGTGGTCAGATGGTTTCATGTTATGGTGGTTTAGATGGTTTCATGTTATGGTGGTTTCATGTTATGGTGGTTAAATGGTTTCATGTTATGGTGGTCAGATGGTTTCATGTTATGGTGGTTTAAATGGTTTCATGTTATGGTGGTTTAGATGGTTTCATGTTATGGTGGTTTCATGTTATGGTGGTCAGATGGTTTCATGTTATGGTGGTTTAGATGGTTTCATGTTATGGTGGTTTAGATGGTTTCATGTTATGGTGGTTTCATGTTATGGTGGTCAGATGGTTTCATGTTATGGTGGTTTAGATGGTTTCATGTTATGGGGGTTTAAATGGTTTCATGTTATGGTGGTCAGATGGTTTCATGTTATGGGGGTTTAGATGGTTTCATGTTATGGTGGTTTAGATGGTTTCATGTTATGGTGGTTTAAATAGTTTCATGTTATGGTGGTTTAAATGGTTTCATGTTATGGTGGTTTCATGATGGTGGTTAAATGGTTTCATGTTATGGTGGTTTAAATGTTTCATGTTATGGTGGTTAAATGGTTTCATGTTAGAGGTTTCATGGTTTCATGTTATGGGTGTTAGAAGGCTTCCTCTCTGTCTGTATCTGGGTGATGTCAGGCATTAGAGGGACTGTGCAGCAGATTAGCCTTTGCGTATATTATCCAAGCACTCAGAAGGGTCAATTTGTTCTCGTTAGAGCTCCCTCTTCTTTGATCTGACCAGACAAGGACTGGGGATACTATCACAGAGGAGAGTGGAGGGAAGTGGAGGATAGGAGAGGGGGAATGAGATCTGACCAGACAAGGTATCACAGAGGGAGAGAGGAGAGGAGAGGAGAGGAGGAGAGGAGAGGAGAGGAGAGGAGATGAGGAGAGGGAGAGGAGGAGAGGAGAGGAGGGAGAGGAGAGGAGAGGAGGAGGAGAGGAGAGAGGAGAGGAGAGGAGAGGAGAGGAGGTATCACAGAGGGAGAGGGAGGAGAGGGAGGAGGAGAGAGAGGAGGGAGAGGAGAGGAGAGGAGGGAGAGGAGAGGAGAGGGGAGAGAGGAGAGGAGAGGAGAGGAGAGGAGAGGAGAGGAGAGGAGAGGAGAGGAGAGGAGGTATCACAGAGGGAGAGAGGAGAGGAGAGGAGAGGAGAGGAGAGGAGGAGATCTGACTAGACAAGGTATCACGGAGAGGAGAGGAAACGAAAGGAGAGGAGAGGACAGGAGAGGAGACGAAAGGAGAGGAGAGGAGGATATCTGACCATACTTTACTGCTCTCTTTCATAAGGTCCTTTATTTTGCTCTTTAACTAACCCATTCCAGCATCTTCTAGAAACAAGATGGAAGCCAAGTATCAAGGCAGCAACAGAAACTAGAGAAGAGTCGAGCTGGATCTAATACCTCAGGAATAGGGAGGGACTGTCCAGCTGGATCTAATACCTCAGGAATGGGGAGGGACTGTCCAGCTGGATCTAATACCTCAGGAATGGGGAGGGACTGTCCAGCTGGATCTAATACCTCAGGAATGGGGAGGGACTGTCCAGCTGGATCTAATACCTCAGGAATGGGGAGGGACTGTCCAGCTGGATCTAATACCTCAGGAATGGGGAGGGACTGTCCAGCTGGATCTAATACCTCAGGAATGGGGAGGGACTGTCCCCAATGACAAA
>NW_025745846.1:0-32500 GCF_021184085.1 Oncorhynchus gorbuscha
GGACCAGATGAACTAGAGATACAACCCATAATGAACCTAGATGAATTATAGTTACTATTAGGACCAGATGAACTAGAGATACAACCCATAATGAACCTAGATGAATTGTTCGCCTGGTTCACCAACTACTTCTCTGATAGAGTTCTGTGTCAAATCGAGGGCCTGTTCCCGGGACCTCTGGCAGTCTCTAAGGGGGTGCCACAGGGTTCAATTCTCGGACCGACTCTTTTCTCTGTATACATCAATGATGTCGCTTTGCTGCTGGTTATTCTTTGATCCACCTCTACGCAGACGACACCATTCTGTATACCTCTGGCCCTTCATTGATACTGTGTTAACAAACCTCCAATTGAGCTTCAATGCTCCCACAACACTCCATCCGTGGACTCCAACTGCTCTTAAACGCAAGTAAAACTAAATGCATGCTCTTCAACCGATCGCTGCCAGTCCCCGCCCGCCCAACTAGCATCACTACTCTGGACGGTTCTGGCTTAGAACATGTGGATATATGTGCAAGAGGGTTAGAGGTCAGGGCTAGAGGTATAAGGTCAGGGCTAGAGGTCAGGTCAAATCAAATCAAATCAAATGTATTTATATAGCCCTTCTTTCATCAGCTGATATCTCAAAGTGCTGTACAGAAACCCAGCCTAAAACCCCAAACAGCAAGCAATGCAGGTGTAGAAGCACCTGATCAAAGATCGGGCTATGGGCTAGAGGACAGGGCTAGTGGTTAGGTTAGAGTTTAGGGCTAGAGGGCAAGAGACCAGGACTAGATGTCAGGGCTACAGGTCAGGGCTAGAGGGCTAGAGGTCAGGGCTACAGGTCAGGGCTAGAGGTCAGGAATAGAGGTCAGGGCTAGAGGTCAGGGCTAGAGGGCTAGAGGTCAGGGCTAGAAATCAGAGCTACAGGTCAGGGCTAGAGGTCAGGGCTAGAGGTCAGGGCTACAGGTCAGGGCTAGAGGTCAGGGCTAGAGGTCAGGGCTAGAGGTCAGGGCTAGAAATCAGAGCTAGAGGTCAGGGCTAGAGGTCAGGGCTAGAGGTCAGGAATAGAGGTCAGGATAAGAGGGCTAGAGGTCAGGGCTAGAGGTCAGTGTTAGAAACAGTTGTACTCACATCCAACAGCAGTCTCACCACCTCAGTCTTTCCACAGAGAGCTGCCTGATGCAGCGCCGTCCCGACTCTGACTGTCTGTTGATGTCTATACCTGCTTGGATCAGCAGACTGACCACACACGCACACACGCAAACACACACACACACACACACACACACACACACACACACACACACACACACACACACACACACACACACACACACACACACACACACACACACACACACACACACACACACACACACACACAGAAACACAAACACACACACACTGTTAATGTCTATAACGTCTATTCCTGATTCGATCAGCAAACACACAATATAAACACATAAAAACAGTGATGATGTCAGAGGGATGATGATGATGATGATGTCAGAGTGATGATGATGATGATGAAGTCAGAGTGGTGATGATGATGATGATGTCAGAGTGATGATGATGATGATGAAGTCATGTCCTGACCGTATGACATCGATGTGTCCGTTCTTGGCGGCCAGGTGAAGAGGAGAGACGCCGTTGGGGTTCGACGGCTTCGGCTCGATCATCGCTGCACAGACATTACTACTGAGGAGCAGCTGGACCACCTATACACATTATACACACATTACTACTGAGGAGACACCACCTGTACACATTATACACACATTACTACTGAGGAGACACCACCTGTACACATTATACACACATTACTACTGAGGAGACACCACCTATACACATTATACACACATTACTACTGAGGAGACACCACCTGTACACATTATACACACATTACTACTGAGGAGACATCACCTGTACACATTATACACACATTACTACTGAGGAGACACCACCTGTACACATTATACACACATTACTACTGAGGAGACACCACCTGTACACATTATACACACATTACTACTGAGACACCACCTATACACATTATACACACATTACTACTGAGACACCACCTGTACACATTATACACACATTACTACTGAGGAGACACCACCTGTACACATTATACACACATTACTACTGAGACACCACCTATACACATTATACACACATTACTACTGAGACACCACCTGTACACATTATACACACATTACTACTGAGGAGACACCACCTGTACACATTATACACACATTACTACTGAGGAGACACCACCTGTACACATTATACACACATTACTACTGAGGAGACACCACCTATACACATTATACACATTACTACTGAGGAGACACCACCTGTACACATTATACACACATTACTACTGAGGAGACACCACCTATACACATTATACACACATTACTACTGAGGAGACACCACCTGTACACATTATACACACATTACTACTGAGGAGACACCACCTGTACACATTATACACACATTACTACTGAGGAGACACCACCTGTACACATTATACACACATTACTACTGAGGAGACACCACCTGTACACATTATACACACATTACTACTGAGGAGACACCACCTGTACACATTATACACACATTACTACTGAGGAGACACCACCTGTACACATTATACACACATTACTACTGAGGAGACACCACCTATACACATTATACACACATTACTACTGAGGAGACACCACCTGTACACATTATACACACATTACTACTGAGGAGACACCACCTGTACACATTATACACACATTACTACTGAGGAGACACCACCTGTACACATTATACACACATTACTACTGAGGAGACACCACCTGTACACATTATACACACATTACTACTGAGGAGACACCACCTGTACACATTATACACACATTACTACTGAGGAGACACCACCTGTACACATTATACACACATTACTACTGAGACACCACCTGTACACATTATACACACATTACTACTGAGGAGACACCACCTGTACACATTATACACACATTACTACTGAGGAGACACCACCTATACACATTATGCACACATTACTACTGAGGAGACACCACCTGTACACATTATACACACATTACTACTGAGGAGACACCACCTGTACACATTATACACACATTACTACTGAGACACCACCTGTACACATTATACACACATTACTACTGAGGAGACACCACCTGTACACATTATACACACATTACTACTGAGGAGACACCACCTGTACACATTATACACACATTACTACTGAGGAGACACCACCTGTACACATTATACACACATTACTACTGAGGAGACACCACCTATACACATTATGCACACATTACTACTGAGGAGACACCACCTGTACACATTATACACACATTACTACTGAGGAGACACCACCTGTACACATTATACACACATTACTACTGAGGAGACACCACCTGTACACATTATACACACATTACTACTGAGGAGACACCACCTGTACACATTATACACACATTACTACTGAGACACCACCTGTACACATTATACACACATTACTACTGAGGAGACACCACCTGTACACATTATACACACATTACTACTGAGACACCACCTGTACACATTTTACACACATTACTACTGAGACACCACCTGTACACATTATACACACATTACTACTGAGGAGACACCACCTGTACACATTATACACACATTACTACTGAGGAGACACCACCTGTACACATTATACACACATTACTACTGAGACACCACCTGTACACATTATACACACATTACTACTGAGGAGACACCACCTATACACATTATACACACATTACTACTGAGGAGACACCACCTATACACATTATACACACATTACTACTGAGACACCACCTGTACACATTATACACACATTACTACTGAGACACCACCTGTACACATTATACACACATTACTACTGAGACACCACCTGTACACATTATACACACATTACTACTGAGGAGACACCACCTGTACACATTATACACACATTACTACTGAGACACCACCTGTACACATTATACACACATTACTACTGAGGAGACACCACCTGTACACATTATACACACATTACTACTGAGACACCACCTGTACACATTATACACACATTACTACTGAGGAGACACCACCTGTACACATTATACACACATTACTACTGAGGAGACACCACCTGTACACATTATACACACATTACTACTGAGGAGACACCACCTGTACACATTATACACACAGTACTACTGAGGAGACACCACCTATACACATTATACACACATTACTACTGAGACACCACCTGTACACATTATGCACACATTACTACTGAGACACCACCTATACACATTATACACACATTACTACTGAGGAGACACCACCTGTACACATTATACACACATTACTACTGAGACACCACCTATACACATTATACACACATTACTACTGAGGAGACACCACCTGTACACATTATACACACATTACTACTGAGGAGACACCACCTGTACACATTATACACACATTACTACTGAGACACCACCTGTACACATTATACACACATTACTACTGAGGAGACACCACCTATACACATTATACACACATTACTACTGAGGAGACACCACCTATACACATTATACACACATTACTACTGAGGAGACACCACCTGTACACATTATACACACATTACTACTGAGACACCACCTGTACACATTATACACACATTACTACTGAGACACCACCTGTACACATTATACACACATTACTACTGAGACACCACCTGTACACATTATACACACATTACTACTGAGGAGACACCACCTATACACATTATACACACATTACTACTGAGGAGACACCACCTGTACACATTATACACACATTACTACTGAGACACCACCTGTACACATTATACACACATTACTACTGAGACACCACCTGTACACATTATACACACATTACTACTGAGGAGACACCACCTATACACATTATACACACATTACTACTGAGGAGACACCACCTGTACACATTATACACACATTACTACTGAGGAGACACCACCTATACACATTATACACACATTACTACTGAGGAGACACCACCTATACACATTATACACACATTACTACTGAGGAGACACCACCTGTACACATTATACACACATTACTACTGAGGAGACACCACCTATACACATTATACACACATTACTACTGAGGAGACACCACCTATACACATTATACACACATTACTACTGAGGAGACACCACCTGTACACATTATACACACATTACTACTGAGACACCACCTATACACATTATACACACATTACTACTGAGGAGACACCACCTGTACACATTATACACACATTACTACTGAGGAGACACCACCTGTACACATTATACACACATTACTACTGAGGAGACACCACCTGTACACATTATACACACATTACTACTGAGGAGACACCACCTGTACACATTATACACACATTACTACTGAGGAGACACCACCTATACACATTATACACACATTACTACTGAGGAGACACCACCTGTACACATTATACACACAGTACTACTGAGGAGACACCACCTATACACATTATACACACATTACTACTGAGGAGACACCACCTGTACACATTATACACACATTACTACTGAGGAGACACCACCTGTACACATTATACACACATTACTACTGAGGAGACACCACCTGTACACATTATACACACATTACTACTGAGGAGACACCACCTATACACATTATACACACATTACTACTGAGGAGACACCACCTGTACACATTATACACACATTACTACTGAGGAGACACCACCTATACACATTATACACACATTACTACTGAGGAGACACCACCTATACACATTATACACACATTACTACTGAGGAGACACCACCTGTACACATTATACACACATTACTACTGAGGAGACACCACCTGTACACATTATACACACATTACTACTGAGACACCACCTATACACATTATACACACATTACTACTGAGGAGACACCACCTGTACACATTATACACACATTACTACTGAGACACCACCTGTACACATTATACACACATTACTACTGAGACACCACCTGTACACATTATACACACATTACTACTGAGGAGACACCACCTATACACATTATACACACATTACTACTGAGGAGACACCACCTGTACACATTATACACACATTACTACTGAGGAGACACCACCTGTACACATTATACACACATTACTACTGAGGAGACACCACCTATACACATTATACACACATTACTACTGAGACACCACCTGTACACATTATACACACATTACTACTGAGACACCACCTATACACATTATACACACATTACTACTGAGGAGACACCACCTGTACACATTATACACACATTACTACTGAGACACCACCTATACACATTATACACACATTACTACTGAGGAGACACCACCTGTACACATTATACACACATTACTACTGAGGAGACACCACCTGTACACATTATACACACATTACTACTGAGACACCACCTGTACACATTATACACATTACTACTGAGGAGACACCACCTATACACATTATACACACATTACTACTGAGGAGACACCACCTATACACATTATACACACATTACTACTGAGACACCACCTGTACACATTATACACACATTACTACTGAGACACCACCTGTACACATTATACACACATTACTACTGAGACACCACCTGTACACATTATACACACATTACTACTGAGGAGACACCACCTGTACACATTATACACACATTACTACTGAGACACCACCTGTACACATTATACACACATTACTACTGAGGAGACACCACCTATACACATTATACACACATTACTACTGAGGAGACACCACCTATACACATTATACACACATTACTACTGAGGAGACACCACCTGTACACATTATACACACATTACTACTGAGGAGACACCACCTGTACACATTATACACACATTACTACTGAGGAGACACCACCTGTACACATTATACACACATTACTACTGAGGAGACACCACCTGTACACATTATACACACATTACTACTGAGGAGACACCACCTGTACACATTATACACACATTACTACTGTGTGTGTGTGTGTGTGTGTGTGTGTGTGTGTGTGTGTGTGTGTGTGTGTGTGTGTGTGTGTGTGTGTGTGTGTGTGTGTGTGTGTGTGTGTGTGTGTGTGTGTGTGTGTGTGTGTGTGTGCGCGTGTGCGCGTGTGTGTGTGTGTGTGTGTGTGTGTGTGTGTGTGTGTGACTCACCCCCACTCGTCCAAATTCACAGGCCAGGTCCAGAGGAGTCTTACCGGCCGTGTCGGAGATACACGGATTAGACTGGTGCTGCAGTAACATCTCAGACTGAACACAGAGAGACAGAGAGATACACGGATTAGACTGGTGCTGCAGCAACATCTCAGACTGAACACAGAGAGACAGAGAGATACACGGGTTAGACTGGTGCTGCAGTAACATCTCAGACTGAACACAGAGAGACAGAGAGATACACAGGGTTAGACTGGGACAACATCTCAGACTGAACACAGAGAGACAGAGAGATACACGGATTAGACTGGTGCTGCAGTAACATCTCAGACTGAACACAGAGAGACAGAGAGATACACGGATTAGACTGGTGCTGCAGCAACATCTCAGACTGAACACAGAGAGACAGAGAGATACACGGATTAGACTGGTGCTGCAGCAACATCTCAGACTGAACACAGAGAGACAGAGAGATACACGGATTAGACTGGTGCTGCAGCAACATCTCAGACTGAACACAGAGAGACAGAGAGATACACGGATTAGACTGGTGCTGCAGCAACATCTCAGACTGAACACAGAGAGACAGAGAGATACACGGATTAGACTGGTGCTGCAGCAACATCTCAGACTGAACACAGAGAGACAGAGAGATACACGGGGTTAGACTGGTGCTGCAGCAACATCTCAGACTGAACACAGAGAGACAGAGAGATACACGGATTAGACTGGTGCTGCAGCAACATCTCAGACTGAACACAGAGAGACAGAGAGATACACGGATTAGACTGGTGCTGCAGCAACATCTCAGACTGAACACAGAGAGACAGAGAGATACACGGATTAGACTGGTGCTGCAGCAACATCTCAGACTGAACACAGAGAGACAGAGAGATACACAGGGTTAGACTGCAGCAACATCTCAGACTGAACACAGAGAGACAGAGAGATACACAGGGTTAGACTGGGACAACATCTCAGACTGAACACAGAGAGACAGAGATACACAGGGTTGCAGACAACATCTCAGACTGAACACAGAGAGACAGAGAGATACACGGGGTTAGACTGGGGCAACATCTCAGACTGAACACAGAGAGACAGAGAGATACACAGGGTTAGACTGGGACAACATCTCAGACTGAACACAGAGAGACAGAGAGATACACGGGGTTAGACTGGGACAACATCTCAGACTGAACACAGAGAGACAGAGAGAGACACAGGGTTAGACTGGGACAACATCTCAGACTGAACACAGAGAGACAGAGAGAGACACAGGGTTAGACTGGGACAACATCTCAGACTGAACACAGAGAGACAGAGAGATACACAGGGTTAGACTGGGACAACATCTCAGACTGAACACAGAGAGACAGAGAGATACACAGGGTTAGACTGGGACAACATCTCAGACTGAACACAGAGAGACAGAGAGATACACAGGGTTAGACTGGGACAACATCTCAGACTGAACACAGAGAGACAGAGAGAGACACAGGGTTAGACTGGGACAACATCTCAGACTGAACACAGAGAGACAGAGAGAGACACAGGGTTAGACTGGGACAACATCTCAGACTGAACATAGAGAGACAGAGAGATACACAGGGTTAGACTGGGACAACATCTCAGACTGAACACAGAGAGATACACGGGGTTAGACTGGGACAACATCTCAGACTGAACACAGAGAGATACATGGGGTTAGACTGGGACAACATCTCAGACTGAACACAGAGAGACAGAGAGATACACAGGGTTAGACTGCAGCAACATCTCAGACTGAACACAGAGGGACAGAGAGATACACAGGGTTAGACTGGGACAACATCTCAGACTGAACACAGAGAGACAGAGAGATACACAGGGTTAGACTGGGACAACATCTCAGACTGAACACAGAGAGACAGAGAGATACACAGGGTTAGACTGGGACAACATCTCAGACTGAACACACAGAGACAGAGAGATACACAGGGTTAGACTGGACAACATCTCAGACTGAACACAGAGAGACAGAGAGATACACAGGAGTTAGACTGGGACAACATCTCAGACTGAACACAGAGAGACAGAGAGATACACGGAGTTAGACTGGGACAACATCTCAGACTGAACACAGAGAGACAGAGAGATACACAGGGTTAGACTGGGACAACATCTCAGACTGAACACAGAGAGACAGAGAGATACACGGAGTTAGACTGGGACAACATCTCAGACTGAACACAGAGAGACAGAGAGATACACGGAGTTAGACTGGGACAACATCTCAGACTGAACACAGAGAGACAGAGAGATACACGGGGTTTACTTGCGCATAAGGAATATGTTTTGTCCATTTGCAATATGATTTCATAGGAAGTCAAAAGTCAAAGTCAAAAGTCACTTTTTTGGGGGCCAAATGCCATAAGAAATTTGACATGCTCAAAATCCTACAGAAATGCTAAATTGACTGGCCTGATGAACACAGGATGGCCTGGCAGTGATAGTTGTACCTTTCCATCACTCGTTGTGTTGATTTCATCATGTCCATTTGGTGATGTTTTTTACTGTTGAACCATATTGCAAGTGCACGTGCATTTGCAATATGGTTCAATGGGGATTTACCATCATGAATTTGTCATGCTATAAAAATCCTGCAGGAATGTGAAATTGACTGGCCCGATGAACTCGGGATGGCTGGGCAGTGATTCTGGTTCATCTCAATGGCTCGTTAGGGTTGATTTCAGAATGTCACTTTTGGTGATGGTACCTCACTGTTTAAACATATTGCAAATGGACAAGAGTCACCAGCAAGTCACCGTCCATCAGTCAATTAGATATCATTCTGACACCAAACTGATACAAACCATCCAAGCTGTGTGTGTGATTTAGTTTTCCTTTGAAATTTTATGGGAAGAATGACTGATTTACAGTTCATGGGGGTTGCCTAATCACATTTATGCAGTTTTGGAAAGATCTGACTTTTTTTACCCCTCGAAACAGCCCCTGAGACACCAATTATGGCACTTGTGTGTGTCGTTGTGTGTGTGTGTCGTTGTGAGTGTGTGTCGTTGTGTGTGTCGTTGTGTTTGTGTGTCGTTGTGTGTGTGTCGTTGTGTTTGTGTGTCGTTGTGTGTGTGTCGTTGTGTGTGTGTATAGCCGTGTGTATGGCGTTGTGTGTGTGTGTCGTTGTGTTTGTGTGTCGTTGTGTGTGTGTCGTTGTGTGTGTGTGTGCCGTGTGTATGGCGTTGTGTGTGTGTCATTGTGTGTGTGTGTCGTTGTGAGTGTGTGTCGTGTGTGTGTGTGTGTGTGTGTCGTTGTGTGTGTGTGTGTGTGTGTGTCGTTGTGTGTGTCGTTGTGTGTGTGTGTCGTTGTGTGTGTGTGTCGTTGTGTGTGTGTCATTGTGTGTGTGTCGTTGTGTGTGTGTGTCGTTGTGTGTGTGTGTCGTTGTGTGTGTGTGTGTCGTTGTGTGTGTGTGTCGTTGTGTGTGTGTGTCGTTGTGTGTGTGTGTCGTTGTGAGTGTGTGTCGTTGTGTGTGTCGTTGTGTGTGTGTGTCGTTGTGTGTGTGTGTCGTTGTGTGTGTGTCGTTGTGTGTGTCGTTGTGTGTGTGTGTCGTTGTGTGTGTGTGTGTCGTTGTGTGTGTGTGTCGTTGTGTGTGTGTGTTGTTGTGTGTGTGTCATTGTGTGTGTCGTTGTGTGTGTGTGTCGTTGTGTGTGTGTGTCGTTGTGTGTGTGTGTCATTGTGTGTGTGTCGTTGTGTGTGTGTGTGTGTGTGTGTCGTTGTGTGTGTGTGTCGTGTGTGTGTGTGTCGTTGTGTGTGTGTGTGTCGTGTGTGTGTGTGTGTCGTTGTGTGTGTGTGTCGTTGTGTGTGTGTGTCGTTGTGTGTGTGTGTGTGTGTGTGTCGTTGTGTGTGTGTCGTTGTGTGTGTGTGTCGTTGTGTGTGTGTCGTTGTGTGTGTGTCGTTGTGTGTGTGTGTCGTTGTGTGTGTGTGTCGTTGTGTGTGTGTCATTGTGTGTGTGTCATTGTGTGTGTGTCGTTGTGTGTGTGTGTCGTTGTGTGTGTGTGTCGTTGTGTGTGTGTGTCGTTGTGTGTGTGTGTGTCGTTGTGTGTGTGTGTGTCGTTGTGTGTGTGTGTCGTTGTGTGTGTGTGTGTGTGTCGTTGTGTGTGTGTGTCGTTGTGTGTGTTTGTGTCGTTGTGTGTGTCGTTGTGTGTGTGTGTGTCGTTGTGTTTGTGTGTTGTGTGTGTGTCGTTGTGTGTGTGTCGTTGTGTGTGTGTGTCGTTGTGTGTGTGTGTGTCGTTGTGTGTGTGTGTGTGTCGTTGTGTGTGTGTGTGTGTCATTGTGTGTGTGTGTCGGTGTGTGTGTCCTTGTGTGTCGTTGTGTGTGTCGTTGTGTGTGTGTGTGTGTGTGTGTCGTTGTGTGTGTGTGTCGTTGTGTTTGTCGTTGTGTGTGTGTGTCGTTGTGTGTGTCGTTGTGTGTGTGTGTCGTTGTGTGTGTGTGTGTGTGTGTGTCGGTGTGTGTGTCGTTGTGTGTGTGTCGTTGTGTGTGTGTGTCGTTGTGTGTGTGTGTGTGTCGTTGTGTGTGTGTGTCGTTGTGTGTGTCGTTGTGTGTGTGTGTGTGTCGTTGTGTGTGTGTCGTTGTGTGTGTGTGTGTCGTTGTGTGTGTCGTTGTGTGTGTGTGTCGTTGTGTGTGTGTCGGTGTGTGTGTGTCGTTGTGTGTGTGTCGTTGTGTGTGTGTGTCGTTGTTTGTGTGTGTCGTGTGTGTGTGTGTGTGTGTGTGTGTGTGTGTGTGTGTCGTTGTGTGTGTGTGTGTGTGTCGTTGTGTGTGTGTTGTGTGTGTGTGTGTCGTTGTGTGTGTGTGTCGTTGTGTGTGTGTGTCGTTGTGTGTGTGTGTCGTTGTGAGTGTGTGTCGTTGTGTGTGTGTCGTTGTGTGTGTGTGTGTGTGTGTGTCGTTGTGTGTGTCGTTGTGTGTGTGTGTGTGTGTGTGTGTGTGTTGTGTGAGTGTGTGTTGTGTGTGTGTCGTTGTGTGTGTGTTGTTGTGTGTGTGTCATTGTGTGTGTCGTTGTGTGTGTGTGTCGTTGTGTGTGTGTGTCGTTGTGTGTGTGTGTCATTGTGTGTGTGTCGTTGTGTGTGTGTGTCGTTGTGTGTGTGTCGTTGTGTGTGTGTGTCGTTGTGTGTGTGTGTCGTTGTGTGTGTGTGTGTGTGTGTCGTTGTGTGTGTGTGTCGTTGTGTGTGTCGTTGTGTGTGTGTGTCGTTGTGTGTGTGTGTGTGTGTGTGTCGTTGTGTGTGTGTGTGTCGTTGTGTGTGTGTGTCGCTGTGTGTGTGTGTCGTTGTGTGTGTGTCGTTGTGTGTGTCGTTGTGTGTGTGTCGTTGTGTGTGTGTGTGTGTGTGTGTGTGTGTGTGTGTGTGTCGTTGTGTGTGTGTGTGTGTGTGTGTGTCGGTGTGTGTGTGTGTGTCGTTGTGTGTGTGTGTGTCGTTGTGTGTGTGTGTGTCGTTGTGTGTGTGTGTCGTTGTGTGTGTCGTTGTGTGTGTGTGTCGTTGTGTGTGTTTGTGTCGGTGTGTGTGTCGTTGTGTGTGTGTGTGTGTCGTTGTGTGTGTGTATGTCGTTGTGTGTGTGTGTGTGTCATTGTGTGTGTGTGTCGTTGTGTGTGTCCTTGTGTGTCGTTGTGTGTGTCGTTGTGTGTGTGTGTGTGTGTCGTTGTGTGTGTGTGTCGTTGTGTTTGTCGTTGTGTGTGTCGTTGTGTGTGTCGTTGTGTGTGTGTGTCGTTGTGTGTGTGTGTGTGTGTGTCGTTGTGTGTGTGTGTGTGTGTGTGTCGTTGTGTGTGTGTGTCGTTGTGTGTGTGTGTGTGTCGTGTGTGTGTGTGTCGTGTGTGTGTGTCGTTGTGTGTGTGTGTGTGTGTGTGTGTGTGTCGTTGTGTGTGTGTGTGTGTGTGTGTGTGTCGTTGTGTGTGTGTGTCGTTGTGTGTGTGTCGGTGTGTGTGTGTCGTTGTGTGTGTGTCGTTGTGTGTGTGTCGTTGTTTGTGTGTGTCGATGTGTGTGTGTGTCGTTGTGTGAGTGTGTCGATGTGTGTGTGTCGTTGTGTGTGTGTGTGTGTGTGTGTGTCGTTGTGTGTGTGTGTGTCGTTGTGTGTGTGTGTGTCGTTGTGTGTGTGTGTCGTTGTGTGTGTGTGTCGTTGTGTGTGTGTCGTTGTGTGTGTGTGTCGTTGTGTGTGTGTGTCGTTGTGTGTGTGTCGTTGTGTGTGTCGTTGTGTGTGTGTGTCATTGTGTGTGTGTGTCGTTGTGAGTGTGTGTTGTTGTGTGTGTCGTTGTGTGTGTGTGTTGTTGTGTGTGTGTCATTGTGTGTGTCGTTGTGTGTGTGTGTCGTTGTGTGTGTGTGTCGTTGTGTGTGTGTGTCATTGTGTGTGTGTCGTTGTGTGTGTGTGTCGTTGTGTGTGTGTCGTTGTGTGTGTGTGTCGTTGTGTGTGTGTGTCGTTGTGTGTGTGTGTGTGTGTGTGTTGTGTGTGTGTGTGTCGTTGTGTGTGGTGTGTGTGTGTGTGTGTCGTGTGTGTGTGTGTGTGTGTGTGTGTCGTTGTGTGTGTGTGTGTCGTTGTGTGTGTGTGAACGCTGTGTGTGTGTGTCGTTGTGTGTGTGTGTCGTTGTGTGTGTCGTTGTGTGTGTGTCGTTGTGTGTGTGTCGTTGTGTGTGTGTGTGTGTGTGTGTCGTTGTGTGTGTGTGTGTGTGTGTGTGTCGTTGTGTGTGTGTGTGTCGTTGTGTGTGTGTGTGTCGTTGTGTGTGTGTGTGTCGTTGTGTGTGTGTGTCGTTGTGTGTGTGTGTCGTTGTGTGTGTCGTTGTGTGTGTGTGTCGTTGTGTGTGTTTGTGTCGTTGTGTGTGTCGTTGTGTGTGTGTGTGTCGTTGTGTGTGTGTATGTCGTTGTGTGTGTTGTTGTGTGTGTGTGTGTAGTTGTGTGTGTCGTTGTGTGTGTGTGTCGTTGTGTGTGTGTCGTTGTGTGTGTGTGTCGTTGTGTGTGTGTCGTTGTGTGTGTGTGTCGTTGTGTGTGTGTCGTTGTGTGTGTGTGTCGTTGTGTGTGTGTCGTTGTGTGTGTGTTGTTGTGTGTGTGTGTGTAGTTGTGTGTGTGTGTGTGTGTGTGTGTCGTTGTGTGTGTGTGTCGTTGTGTGTGTGTGTCGTTGTGTGTGTGTGTCGTTACTCCGTCGTAATGTCCGTGCTGTGCTGATAGGTGCAGTGGGATCTGGCCCTCGTCTGATTGGATGTTGACTGATGATCCCGCCTTCAGGAGCATTTTCATTGGCTCAGTCTTCCCCTGCCACGCCGCGTAGTGCAGTGGACGCATACCTACGGCAACCACAGAGGAACACACAGAATCAGACTTCACAACACACCAGAGGAACACACAGAATCAGACTTCACAACACACCAGAGGAACAAACAGAATCAGACTACGACCCACAACACACCAGAGGAACACACAGAATCAGACTTCACAACACACCAGAGGAACACACAGAATCAGACTACGACCCACAACACACCAGAGGAACACACAGAATCAGACTACGACCCACAACACACCAGAGGAACACACAGAATCAGACTTCACAACACACCAGAGGAACACACAGAATCAGACTACGACCCACAACACACCAGAGGAACACACAGAATCAGACTACGACCCACAACACACCAGAGGAACACACAGAATCAGACTACGACCCACAACACACCAGAGGAACACACAGAATCAGACTACGACCCACAACACACCAGAGGAACACACAGAATCAGACTACGACCCACAACACACCAGAGGAACACACAGAATCAGACTACGACCCACAACACACCAGAGGAACACACAGAATCAGACTACGACCCACAACACACCAGAGGAACACACAGAATCAGACTACGACCCACAACACACCAGAGGAACACACAGAATCAGACTACGACCCACAACACACCAGAGGTACAAACAGAATCAGACTACGACCCACAACACACCAGAGGAACACACAGAATCAGACTACGACCCACAACACACCAGAAGAACACACAGAATCAGACTACGACCCACAACACACCAGAGGAACACACAGAATCAGACTACGTGTGTGTGTGTGTGTGTGTGTGTGTGTGTGTGTGTGTGTGTGTGTGTGTGTGTGTGTGTGTGTGTGTGTGTGTGTGTGTGTGTGTGTGTGTGTGTGTGTTTGAAGGGAGTGTTACCGTTCTGGTCCTTAATGTCCACTGTGGCCTGAGCCTCCAACAGTAGAGAGATCAGCTCCTTGTTCCCGCTCAGAGCAGCATGGTGCAGAGGAGACAACCTACACACACACACACACACACACACACACACACACACACACACACACACACACACACACACACACACACACACACACACACACACACACACACACACACACACACACACACACACACATATCCATAGTGAATAAATCTATAGTTCTATGGGGTCTGTAACCATAGTGATTAAACCTATAGTTCTAGGGGGTCTGTATCCATAGTGATTAAATCTATAGTTCTAGTGGGTCTGTAACCATAGTGATTAAACCTATAGTTCTAGTGGGTCTGTAACCATAGTGATTAAACCTATAGTTCTAGGGGGTCTGTATCCATAGTGATTAAATCTATAGTTCTAGGGGGTCTGTAACCATAGTGATTAAACCTATAGTTCTAACCATTAATCCACCTTCCCTCATCTCTTTACTGTGTAACTTCATCCCTTCTCACTGTGTGTGTCTGTGTGTGTAGTGATTGTGTGTGTAGTTCTGTGTGGGTCTGTGTCCATAGTGATTAAACCTATGTGTTCTGTGTGGGTCTGTGTGTGTAGTGATGTGTGTGTGTGTGTAACCATAGTGATTAAACCTATAGTTGTGTGTGTCTGTGTGTGATTAAAGGGGGTGACCTAGATCCCATAATAAGACACCTCTTCCCTGGAGCCTCTAACCCTTTCTCTATCTCTACATCTATCCCTATCGCTCTATCCTCCTCTTCGTCCATCTCTCTTCTATTTCTCTCTCTCCTTTTCTCTCTCTCCTTTTCTCTCTCTCCTTTTCTCTCTCTCCTATTCTCTCTCTTCTTTTCTCTCTCTCCTATTCTCTCTCTCCTTTTCTCTCTCTCCTTTTCTCTCTCTCCTTTTCGCCCTCTCTCTCTCCTTTTCTCTCTCTCTCTCTCCTTTTCTCTCTCTCCTATTCTCTCTCTCCTTTTCTCCCTCTCCTTTTCTCTCTCTCCTTTTCTCTCTCTCCTATTCTCTCTCTCCTTTTCTCTCTCTCCTATTCTCTCTCTCCTTTTCTCCCTCTCCTTTTCTCCCTCTCCTTTTCTCTCTCTCCTTTTCTCTCTCTCCTTTTCTCTCTCTCCTATTCTCTCTCTCCTTTTCTCTCTCTCCTTTTCGC
Organism: Oncorhynchus gorbuscha; assembly: GCF_021184085.1. NCBI lineage: Eukaryota > Metazoa > Chordata > Actinopteri > Salmoniformes > Salmonidae > Oncorhynchus > Oncorhynchus gorbuscha. The sequence continues at coordinate 16,724 of NW_025745846.1, forward strand.
CCTCTCTCTCTCCTTTTCTCTCTCTCTCTCTCCTTTTCTCTCTCTCCTATTCTCTCTCTCCTTTTCTCTCTCTCCTTTTCTCTCTCTCCTTTTCTCTCTCTCCTTTTCTCCCTCTCTCTCTCCTATTCTCTCTCTCATATTCTCTCTCTCCTATTCTCTCTCTTCTTTTCTCTCTCTCCTATTCTCTCTCTCCTTTTCTCTCTCTCCTTTTCTCTCTCTCCTTTTCGCCCTCTCTCTCTCCTTTTCTCTCTCTCTCTCCTTTTCTCTCTCTCCTTTTCTCTCTCTCCTTTTCTCTCTCTCCTATTCTCTCTCTCCTTTTCTCTCTCTCCTATTCTCTCTCTCCTTTTCTCTCTCTCCTTTTCTCTCTCTCTCCTTTTCTCTCTCTCCTATTCTCTCTCTCCTTTTCTCTCTCTCCTTTTCTCTCTCTCCTATTCTCTCTCTCCTTTTCTCTCTCTCTCTCTCCTATTCTCTCTCTCCTATTTCTCTCTCCTTTTCTCTCTCTCCTTTTCTCTCCTATTCTCTCTCTCCTTTTCTCCCTCTCTCTCTCCTTTTCTCCCTCTCTCTCTCCTTTCTCTCTCTCCTTTTCTCTCTCTCCTATTCTCTCTCTCCTTTCCTCTCTCTCCTTTTCTCTCCTATTCTCTCTCTCCTTTTCTCCCTCTCTCTCTCCTTTTCTCTCTCTCTCTCTCTCCTTTTCTCTCTCTCTCTCTCTCTTTTTCTCTCTCCTCTCTCTCTCTATTCTCTCTCCTTTCCTCTCTCTCCTTTTCTCTCCTATTCTCTCTCTCCTTTTCTCTCTCTCCTTTTCTCTCTCTCCTTTTCTCCTTTTCTCTCTCTCCTTTTCTCTCTCTCCTTTCTCTCTCTTCTTTTCTCTCTCTCCTATTCTCTCTCTCCTTTTCTCTCTCTCCTTTTCTCTCTCTCCTTTTCTCTCTCTCCTTTTCTCCTTTTCTCTCTCTCCTATTCTCTCTCTCCTATTCTCTCTCTCATTTTCTCCCTCTCTCTCTCATTTTCTCTCTCTCCTTTTCTCTCTCTCCTTTTCTCTCTCTCCTATTCTCTCTCTCCTTTTCTCCCTCTCTCTCTCCTTTTCTCTCTCTCCTTTTCTCTCTCTCCTTTTCTCTCTCTCCTTTTCTCTCTCTCTCTCCTTTTCTCTCTCTCCTATTCTCTCTCTCCTATTCTCTCTCTCCTTTTCTCTCTCTCTCCTTTTCTCTCTCTCCTATTCTCTCTCTCCTTTTCTCTCTCTCCTTTTCTCTCCTTTTCTCTCTCTCCTATTCTCTCTCTCCTTTTCTCTCTCTCCTATTCTCTCTCTCCTTTTCTCCCTCTCTCTCTCCTTTTCTCTCTCTCCTTTTCTCTCTCTCCTTTTCTCTCTCTCCTATTCTCTCTCTCCTTTTCTCCCTCTCTCTCTCCTTTTCTCTCTCTCCTTTCTCTCTCTCCTATTCTCTCTCTCCTATTCTCTCTCTCCTTTTCTCTCTCTCCTTTTCTCTCTCTCCTTTTCTCTCTCTCCTTTTCTCTCTCTCCTTTTCTCTCTCTCCTTTTCTCTCTCTCCTTTCTCTCTCTCCTTTTCTCTCTCTCCTTTCTCTCTCTCCTTTTCTCTCTCTCCTTTTCTCTCTCTCCTTTTCTCTCTCTCCTATTCTCTCTCTCCTTTCTCTCTCTCCTTTCTCTCTCTCCTATTCTCTCTCTCCTTTTCTCCTCTCTCTCTCCTATTCTCTCTCTCCTATTCTCTCTCCTTTTCTCTCTCCTTTCTCTCTCCTATTCTCTCTCTCCTTTTCTCCCTCTCTCTCTCCTTTTCCCTCTCTCTCTCCTATTCTCTCTCTCCTTTTCTCTCTCTCCTATTCTCTCTCTCCTTTCCTCTCTCTCCTTTTCTCTCCTATTCTCTCTCTCCTTTTCTCCCTCTCTCTCTCCTTTTCTCCCTCTCTCTCTCCTTTTCTCTCTCTCTCTCTCCTTTTCTCTCTCTCCTATTCTCTCTCTCCTATTCTCTCTCCTATTCTCTCTCTCCTTTTCTCCCTCTCTCTCTCCTATTCTCTCTCTCCTATTCTCTCTCTCCTATTCTCTCTCTCCTTTTCTCTCTCTCCTCTCTCTCCTTTTCTCTCTCTCCTATTCTCTCTCTCCTTTTCTCTCTCTCCTTTTCTCTCTCTCCTTTTCTCTCTCTCCTTTTCTCTCTCTCCTTTTCTCTCTCTCCTTTTCTCTCTCTCCTTTTCTCTCTCTCCTTTTCTCTCTCTCCTTTCTCTCTCTCCTTTTCTCTCTCTCCTATTCTCTCTCTCCTTTTCTCCCTCTCTCTCTCCTTTTCTCTCTCTCTCTTTTCTCTCTCTCCTTTTCTCTCTCTCTCCTTTCTCTCTCTCCTTTTCTCTCTCTCCTTTTCTCTCTCTCTCTTTTTCTCTCTCTCCTATTCTCTCTCTCCTTTTCTCTCCTTTTCTCTCTCTCCTATTCTCTCTCTTCTTTTCTCTCTCTCCTATTCTCTCTCTCCTTTTCTCCCTCTCTCTCTCCTTTTCTCTCTCTCCTTTTCTCTCTCTCCTTTTCTCTCTCTCCTTTTTCTCTCTCTCCTTTTCTCTCTCTCCTTTTCTCTCTCTCTCTCTCCTTTTCTCTCTCTCCTATTCTCTCTCTCCTTTTCTCTCTCTCCTTTTCTCTCTCTCCTTTTCTCTCTCTCTCTCTCCTATTCTCTCTCTCCTTTTCTCTCTCCTTTTCTCTCTCTCCTTTTCTCTCTCTCCTTTTCTCTCTCTCCTTTTCTCTCTCTCTCTCTCCTTTTCTCTCTCTCCTTTTCTCTCCTTTTCTCTCTCTCCTTTTCTCTCTCTCCTTTTCTCTCTCTTCTTTTCTCTCTCTCCTTTTCTCTCTCTCCTTTTCTCTCTCTCCTTTTCTCTCTCTCCTTTTCTCTCTCTCCTTTTCTCTCCTTTTCTCTCTCTCCTATTCTCTCCTTTTCTCTCTCTCCTTTTCTCTCTCTCCTTTTCTCTCCTTTTCTCTCTCTCCTATTCTCTCCTTTTCTCTCTCTCCTTTTCTCTCTCTCCTTTTCTCTCTCTCCTATTCTCTCTCTCCTATTATCTCCTTTCTCTCTCTCCTTTTCTCCCTCTCCTTTTCTCTCTCTCTCTTCTCTCTCTCCTTTCTCTCCTTTTCTCTCTCTCCTATTCTCTCTCTCCTATTCTCTCTCTCCTATTTCTCCTTTCTCTCTCTCCTTTCTCTCTCTTCTTTTCTCTCTCTCCTATTTCTCTCTCTCCTATTTCTCCTTTTCTCTCTCTCCTATTCTCTCCTTTTCTCTCTCTCCTTTTCTCTCTCTCCTTTTCTCCTTTTTCTCTCTCTCCTATTCTCTCCTCTTCTTTCTCTCTCTCTTATTCTCTCTCTCCTATTCTCTCTCTTCTTTTCTCTCTCTCCTATTCTCTCTCTCCTATTCTCTCCTTTTCTCTCTCTCCTATTCTCTCCTTTTCTCTCTCTCCTTTTCTCTCTCTCCTTTTCTCTCCTTTTCTCTCTCTCCTATTCTCTCCTTTTCTCTCTCTCTTATTCTCTCTCTCCTATTCTCTCTCTTCTTTTCTCTCTCTCCTATTCTCTCTCTCTTCTTTTCTCTCTCTCCTATTCTCTCCTTTTCTCTCTCTCCTATTCTCTCCTTTTCTCTCTCTCCTTTTCTCTCTCTCCTTTTCTCTCCTTTTCTCTCTCTCCTATTCTCTCCTTTTCTCTCTCTCTTATTCTCTCTCTCCTATTCTCTCTCTTCTTTTCTCTCTCTCCTATTCTCTCTCTCTTCTTTTCTCTCTCTCCTATTCTCTCTCTCTTCTTTTCTCTCTCTCCTTTTCTCTCTCTCCTTTTCTCTCTCTCTCCTATTCTCTCTCTCCTATTCTCTCTCTCCTATTCTCTCTCTCCTTTTCTCTCTCTCTCTCTCCTTTTCTCTCTCTCCTATTCTCTCTCTCCTTTTCTCTCTCTCTCCTTTCTCTCTCTCTCTCTCTCCTTTTCTCTCTCTCCTTTTTCTTCTCTCCTTTTCTCTCCTTTTCTCTCTCTCCTATTCTCTCTCTCCTTTTCTCTCTCTCCTATTCTCTCTCTCTCTTTCTCTCTCTCCTTTTCTCTCCTTTTTCTCTCTCCTATTTCTCTCTCTCTCCTATTCTCTCTCTCCTATTCTCTCTCTCTTCTTTTCTCTCTCTCCTTTTCTCTCCTATTCTCTCTCTCCTATTCTCTCTCTCCTTTTCTCTCCTATTCTCTCTCTCCTATTCTCTCTCTCCTTTTCTCTCTCTCCTATTCTCTCTCTCTTCTTTTCTCTCTCTCCTTTTCTCTCCTTTTCTCTCTCTCCTATTCTCTCTCTCCTATTCTCTCTCTCCTATTCTCTCTCTCTCCTATTCTCTCTCTCCTTTTCTCTCCTTTTCTCTCTCTCCTATTCTCTCTCTCCTTTTCTCTCTCTCCTATTCTCTCTCTCCTTTTCTCTCTCTCCTTTTCTCTCCTTTTCTCTCTCTCCTATTCTCTCTCTCTCCTTTTCTCTCTCTCCTATTCTCTCTCTCCTATTCTCTCTCTCCTATTCTCTCTCTCCTTTTCTCTCCTTTTCTCTCTCTCCTATTCTCTCTCTCCTTTTCTCTCTCTCCTATTCTCTCTCTCCTATTCTCTCTCTCCTATTCTCTCTCTCTCCTTTTCTCTCTCTCCTATTTCTCTCTCCTATTTCTCTCTCTCCTATCTCTCTCTCTCCTTTCTCTCTCCTTTTCTCTCTCTCCTATTCTCTCTCTCCTATTCTCTCTCTCCTATTCTCTCTCTCCTTTTCTCTCCTTTTCTCTCTCTCCTATTTCTCTCTCTCCTTTTCTCTCTCTCCTATTCTCTCTCTCCTATTCTCTCTCTCCTATTTCTCTCTCTCCTTTCTCTCTCTCTCCTATTCTCTCTCTCCTATTCTTCTCTCTCCTATTTCTCTCTCTCCTTTTCTCTCCTTTTCTCTCTCCTATTCTCTCTCTCCTTTTCTCTCTCTCCTATTCTCTCTCTCTTCTTTTCTCTCCTCTCTCCTTTCTCTCTCTCCTATTTCTCTCTCTCCCTTTTCTCTCTCTCCTATTCTCTCTCTCATATTCTCTCTCTCCTATTCTCTCTCTCCTATTTCTCTCTCTTCTTTTCTCTCTCTCCTTTTCTCTCCTTTTCTCTCTCTCCTATTTTCTCTCTCTCCTTTTCTCTCTCTCCTATTCTCTCTCTCCTTTTCTCTCTCTCCTATTCTCTCTCTCCTTTTCTCTCCTTTTCTCTCTCTCCTATTCTCTCTCTCCTTTTCTCTCTCTCCTATTTCTCTCTCTCCTTTTTCTCTCTCTCCTATTCTCTCTCTCCTATTCTCTCTCTCCTATTCTCTCTCTCCTTTTCTCTCCTTTTCTCTCTCTCCTTTCTCTCTCTCCTATTTTCTCTCTCTCCTTTTCTCTCTCTCCTATTCTCTCTCTCCTATTCTCTCTCTCCTATTCTCTCTCTCCTATTCTCTCTCTCCTATTCTCTCTCTCCTTTTCTCTCTCCTTTTCTCTCTCTCCTATTCTCTCTCTCTCCTTTTCTCTCTCTCCTATTCTCTCTCTCCTATTCTCTCTCTCCTATTCTCTCTCTCCTTTTCTCTCCTTTTCTCTCTCTCCTATTCTCTCTCTCCTTTTCTCTCTCTCCTATTCTCTCTCTCTTCTTTTCTCTCTCTCCTTTTCTCTCCTTTTCTCTCTCTCCTATTCTCTCTCTCTCCTTTTCTCTCTCTCCTATTCTCTCTCTCCTATTCTCTCTCTCCTATTCTCTCTCTCTCCTATTCTCTCTCTCCTTTTCTCTCCTTTTCTCTCTCTCCTATTCTCTCTCTCCTTTTCTCTCTCTCCTATTCTCTCTCTCTTCTTTTCTCTCTCTCCTTTTCTCTCCTTTTCTCTCTCTCCTATTTCTCTCTCCTATTTCTCTCTCTCCTATTCTCTCTCTCCTATTTCTCTCTTCTTTTCTCTCTCTCCTATTCTCTCTCTCTCCTTTTTCTCTCCTTTTCTCCTTTTCTCTCTCTCCTTTCTCTCTCTCCTATTCTCTCTCTCCTATTCTCTCTCTCCTCTCTCTCCTTTTCTCTCTCTCTCTCCTTCTCTCTCTCCTATTCTCTCTCTCCTTTTCTCCCTCTCTCTCTTTTTCTCTCTCCTTTTCTCTCTCTTTTTTCTCTCTCTCCTTTCTCTCTCTCCTTTTCTCTCTCTCTTTTCTCTCTCTCCTTTTCTCTCTCTCCTTTCTCTCTCTCCTTTCTCTCTCTCTCTCTCTCCTTTTCTCTCTCTCCTATTCTCTCTCTCCTATTCTCTCTCTCTTCTTTTCTCTCTCTCCTTTTCTCTCCTTTTCTCTCTCTCCTATTCTCTCTCTCTCCTATTCTCTCTCTCCTATTCTCTCTCTCTTCTTTTCTCTCTCTCCTTTTCTCTCTCTCCTTTTCTCTCTCTCCTATTCTCTCTCTCCTTTTCTCTCTCTCCTTTTCTCTCTCTCCTATTCTCTCTCTCTTCTTTTCTCTCTCTCCTTTTCTCTCCTTTTCTCTCTCTCCTATTCTCTCTCTCCTATTCTCTCTCTCCTTTTCTCTCTCTCTCTTTTCTCTCTCTCCTTTTCTCTCTCTCCTTTTCTCTCTCCTATTCTCTCTCTCCTTTTCTCTCTCTCCTTTTCTCTCTCTCCTTTTCTCTCTCTCCTTTTCTCTCTCTCCTTTTCTCTCTCTTCTTTTCTCTCTCTCCTTTTCTCTCTCCTTTTCTCTCTCTCCTTTCTCCCTCTCTCTCTCCTTTTTCTCTCTCCTATTTCTCTCTCTCCTATTCTCTCTCTCCTTTTCTCCCTCTCTCTCTCCTTTTCTCTCTCTCCTATTTCTCTCTCTCCTTTTCTCTCTCTCCTATTCTCTCTCTCCTATTCTCTCTCTCCTATTCTCTCTCTCCTTTTCTCTCCTTTTTCTCTCTCCTATTCTCTCTCTCTCCTTTCTCTCTCTCCTATTCTCTCTCTCCTATTCTCTCTCTCCTTCTCTCTCTCCTTTTCTCTCTCTCCTATTTCTCTCTCTCCTATTTCTCTCTCTCCTATTCTCTCTCTCCTTTTCTCTCCTTTTCTCTCTCTCCTATTCTCTCTCTCCTATTCTCTCTCTCCTATTCTCTCTCTCCTTTTTCTCTCTCTCTCTCTTTCTCTCTCTCTCCTTTTCTCTCTCTCCTATTCTCTCTCTCCTATTCTCTCTCTCCTATTTCTCTCTCTTTTCTCTCTCTCCTATTCTCTCTCCTATTCTCTCTCTCTCCTATTCTCTCTCTCCTTTTCTCTCCCTTTTCTCTCTCCTATTCTCTCTCTCCTTTTCTCTCTCTCCTATTCTCTCTCTCTCTCTTCTTTTTCTCTCTCTCCTTTTCTCTCCTTTTCTCTCTCCTATTCTCTCTCTCTCCTTTTCTCTCTCTCCTATTCTCTCTCTCCTATTCTCTCTCTCCTATTCTCTCTCTCCTATTCTCTCTCTCTTCTTTTCTCTCTCTCCTTTTCTCTCCTTTTCTCTCTCTCCTATTCTCTCTCTCTCCTTTTCTCTCTCTCCTATTCTCTCTCTCCTATTCTCTCTCTCCTATTCTCTCTCTCCTTTTTCTCTCCTTTTTCTCTCTCTCCTATTCTCTCTCTCCTTTTCTCTCTCTCCTTTTTCTCTCTCTCTCCTTTTCTCTCTCTCCTATTCTCTCTCTCTATTCTCTCTCTCCTATTCTCTCTCTCCTTTTCTCTCCTTTTTCTCTCTCTCCTTTTCTCTCTCTCCTATTCTCTCTCTCTCCTTTTTCTCTCTCCTATTCTCTCTCTCCTTTTCTCTCTCTCCTATTCTCTCTCTCCTATTCTCTCTCTCCTTTTCTCTCCTTTTCTCTCTCTCCTATTCTCTCTCTCCTTTCTCTCTCTCTCCTATTCTCTCTCTCCTATTCTCTCTCTCCCTATTCTCTCTCTCCTTTTCTCTCCCTTTTCTCTCTCTCCTATTCTCTCTCTCCTTTTCTCTCTCTCCTTTCTCTCTCTCCTTTTCTCTCTCTCCTATTCTCTCTCTCCTTTTCTCTCTCTCCTATTCTCTCTCTCCTTTTCTCTCTCTCCTATTCTCTCTCTCCTTTTCTCTCTCTCCTATTCTCTCTCTCCTATTCTCTCTCTCCTATTCTCTCTCTCCTTTTCTCTCTCTCCTTTTCTCTCTCCTTTTCTCTCTCTCCTATTTCTCTCTCTCCTTTTCTCTCTCTCCTATTCTCTCTCTCCTATTCTCTCTCTCCTATTCTCTCTCTCCTATTCTCTCTCTCCTTTTCTCTCTTTTCTCTCTCTCCTATTCTCTCTCTCCTTTTCTCTCTCTCCTATTCTCTCTCTCTTCTTTCTCTCTCTCCTTTCTCTCTCCTTTTCTCTCTCTCCTATTTCTCTCTCCTATTCTCTCTCTCTCCTATTCTCTCTCTCCTATTCTCTCTCTCCTTCTTCTCTATTCTCTCTCTTTTTTCTCTCTCTTTTTCTCTCCTTTTCTCTCTCTCCTATTCTCTCTCTCTCTCCTATTCTCTCTCTCCTATTCTCTCTCTCCTATTCTCTCTCTCCTTTTTTCTCTCTCTCCTATTCTCTCTCTCCTATTCTCTCTCTCCTATTCTCTCTCTCCTTTTCTCCCTCTCTCTCTCCTTTTCTCTCTCTTTTTCTCTCTCTCCTTTTCTCTCTCCTTTCTCTCTCTCCTTTTCTCTCTTCTTTTCTCTCTCTCCTTTCTCTCTCTCTCCTATTTCTCTCTTTCTCTCTCTCTCTCCTTTTCTCTCTCTCCTTTTCTCTCTCTCCTATTCTCTCTCTCCTTTTCTCTCTCTCTCTCTCTCCTTTTCTCTCTCCTTTTCTCTCTCTCCTATTCTCTCTCTCCTTTTCTCTCTCTCCTTTTCTCTCTCCTTTTCTCTCTCTCCTTTTCTCTCTCTCTATTCTCTCTCTCCTTTTCTCTCTCTCCTTTTCTCTCTCTCCTTTCTCTCTCTCCTTTCTCTCTCTCCTTTTCTCTCTCTCTTTTCTCTCTCTCCTTTTCTCTCTCTCCTATTCTCTCTCTCCTTTTCTCTCTCTCCTTTTTCTCTCTCTCCTATTCTCTCTCTCCTTTTCTCCCTCTCTCTCTCCTTTTCTCTCTCTCCTATTCTCTCTCTCTCCTATTCTCTCTCTCCTTTTCTCCCTCTCTCTCTCCTTTTCTCTCTCTCCTATTCTCTCTCTCTCCTTTTCTCTCTCTCCTATTCTCTCTCTCCTATTCTCTCTCTCCTATTCTCTCTCTCCTTTTCTCTCCTTTTCTCTCTCTCCTATTCTCTCTCTCTCCTTTTCTCTCTCTCCTATTCTCTCTCTCCTATTCTCTCTCTCCTATTCTCTCTCTCTCCTTTTCTCTCTCTCCTATTCTCTCTCTCCTATTCTCTCTCTCTCCTATTCTCTCTCTCCTTTTCTCTCCTTTTCTCTCTCTCCTATTCTCTCTCTCCTATTCTCTCTCTCCTATTCTCTCTCTCCTTTTCTCTCCTTTTCTCTCTCTCCTATTCTCTCTCTCTCCTTTTCTCTCTCTCCTATTCTCTCTCTCCTATTCTCTCTCTCTCCTTTTCTCTCTCCTATTCTCTCTCTCCTATTCTTCTCTCTCTCCTATTCTCTCTCTCCTTTTCTCTCCTTTTCTCTCTCTCCTATTCTCTCTCTCCTTTTCTCTCTCTCCTATTCTCTCTCTCTTCTTTTTCTCTCTCCTTTTCTCTTTTCTCTCTCTCCTATTTCTCTCTCTCTCCTTTTCTCTCTCTCCTATTCTCTCTCTCCTATTCTCTCTCTCCTATTCTCTCTCTCCTATTCTCTCTCTCTCTCTCTTTTCTCTCTCTCCTTTTCTCTCCTTTTCTCTCTCTCCTATTCTCTCTCTCTCCTTTTCTCTCTCTCCTATTCTCTCTCTCCTATTCTCTCTCTCCTATTCTCTCTCTCTCCTTTTCTCTCTCTCCTATTCTCTCTCTCCTATTCTCTCTCTCCTATTCTCTCTCTCCTATTCTCTCTCTCCTATTCTCTCTCTCTTCTTTTCTCTCTCTCCTTTTCTCTCCTTTTCTCTCTCTCCTATTCTCTCTCTCTCCTTTTCTCTCTCTCCTATTCTCTCTCTCCTTTTCTCTCTCTCCTATTCTCTCTCTCTCCTTTTCTCTCTCTCCTATTCTCTCTCTCCTATTCTCTCTCTCCTATTCTCTCTCTCCTTTTCTCTCCTTTTCTCTCTCTCCTTTTCTCTCTCTCCTATTCTCTCTCTCTCCTTTTCTCTCTCTCCTATTCTCTCTCTCCTATTCTCTCTCTCCTATTCTCTCTCTCCTATTCTCTCTCTCCTTTTCTCTCCTTTTCTCTCTCTCCTATTCTCTCTCTCTCTTTTTCTCTCTCTCTCCTATTCTCTCTCTCCTATTCTCTCTCTCCTATTTCTCTCTCCTTTTCTCTCCTTTTCTCTCTCTCCTATTCTCTCTCTCCTTTTCTCTCTCTCCTATTCTCTCTCTCTTCTTTTCTCTCTCTCCTTTTCTCTCTCTCTCTCCTATTCTCTCTCTCCTTTTTCTCTCTCCTATTCTCTCTCTCCTTTCTCTCTCTCCTATTCTCTCTCTCTCCTATTCTCTCTCTCCTTTTCTCTCCTTTTTCTCTCTCCTATTCTCTCTCTCTTTTCTCTCTCTCCTATTCTCTCTCTCTCTTTTCTCTCTCTCTCCTTTTCTCTCCTTTTCTCTCTCTCCTATTCTCTCTCTCTCCTATTCTCTCTCTCTCCTATTCTCTCTCTCTCTATTCTCTCTCTCTCTTTTCTCTCTCTCCTATTCTCTCTCTCTTCTTTTCTCTCTCTCCTTTTCTCTCCTTTTCTCTCTCTCCTATTCTCTCTCTCTCCTATTCTCTCTCTCCTATTCTCTCTCTCCTTTTCTCTCTCTCCTTTTCTCCCTCTCTCTCTCCTATTCTCTCTCTCCTATTCTCTCTCTCCTATTCTCTCTCTCCTTTTCTCCCTCTCTCTCTCCTTTTCTCTCTCTCCTTTTCTCTCTCTCCTTTTCTCTCTTTCTCTCTCTTCTTTTCTCTCTCCTTTTCTCTCTCTCCTTTTCTCTCTCCTTTTCTCCCTCTCTCTCTCCTTTTCTCTCTCTCCTATTCTCTCTCTCCTATTCTCTCTCTCCTTTTCTCCTCTCTCTCTCTCCTTTTTCTCTCTCTCTTTCTCTCTCTCTCCTTTCTCTCTCTCCTTTTCTCTCTCCTCTCTCTCTCTTTTCTCTCTCTCCTTTTCTCTCTCTCCTTTTCTCTCTCTCCTTTTCTCTCTCTCCTTTTCTCTCTCTCCTTTTCTCTCTCTCCTATTCTCTCTCTCCTTTTCTCCCTCTCTCTCTCCTTTTCTCTCTCTCCTATTCTCTCTCTCCTATTCTCTCTCTCCTTTTCTCTCCTCTCTCTCTCCTTTTCTCTCTCTCCTTTCTCTCTCTCCCTTTTCTCTCTCCTTTTCTCTCTCTCCTTTTCTCTCTCTCTCTTTTCTCTCTCTCCTTTTCTCTCTCTCCTTTTTCTCTCTCCTATTCTCTCTCTCCTTTTCTCTCTCTCTCTCTCCTTTTCTCTCTCTCCTATTCTCTCTCTCCTTTTCTCTCTCTCTCTCTCTCCTTTTCTCTCTCTCCTTTTCTCTCTCTCCTATTCTCTCTCTCCTTTTCTCTCTCTCCTTTTCTCTCTCTCCTATTCTCTCTCTCCTTTTCTCCCTCTCTCTCTCCTTTTCTCTCTCTCCTATTCTCTCTCTCCTATTCTCTCTCCTTTTCTCTCTCTCCTATTCTCTCTCTCCTATTCTCTCTCTCCTTTTCTCTCTCTCCTTTTCTCTCTCTTCTTTTCTCTCTCTCCTTTTCTCTCTCTTCTTTTCTCACTTTCTCTCCTTTTCTCTCTCTTTTCTCTCTCTTTCTCCTTTTCTCTCACTGTGTATAGACTGTGTTTATAGACTGTGTTTATAGACTGTGTTTATAGACTGTGTTTATAGACTGTGTTTATAGACTGTGTTTATAGACTGTGTTTATAGACTGTGTTTATAGACTGTGTTTATAGACCGTGTGTATAGACCGTGTGTATAGACCGTGTGTATAGACCGTGTGTATAGACTGTGTGTATAGACTGTGTGTATAGACTGTGATGTCACTCACCCGTCTGTGTCCTGGAAGTTGACATTGACCCTCTTGGCTGTTCCAAGCAACTCTGAAACACACATAGATAGAGACATCAGTGTGTGTGGTACTATGGTTCACAGGAAATTTAATTTTTAATTTAACCTTTATTTAAATAGGCAAGTCAGTTAAGAACAAATTCTTATTTTCAATGACGGCCTAGGAACAGTGGGTTAACTGCCTGTTCAGGGGTAGAATGACAGATTTGTACCTTGTCAGCTCGGGGGTTTGAACTTGCAACCTTCCGGTTACTAGTCCAACGCTCTAACCACTAGGCTACACTGCCGCCTCGAAAACGAGAATAAAGACTAAATCCAGCAGAATTAACACCCAGGAACACTCCCTGTCCTCCCCCTGTCCAACCCCTGTCCACCCAGGAACACTCCCTGTCAAACCCCTGTCCACCCAGGAACACTCCCTGTCAAACCCCTGTCCAACCCCTGTCCACCCAGGAACACTCCCTGTCCTCCCCCTGTCCAACCCCTGTCCACCCAGGAACACCCCCTGTCCACCCAGGAACACTCCCTGTCCTCCCCCTGTCCAACCCCTGTCCACCCAGGAACACTCCCTGTCAAACCCCTGTCCACCCAGGAACACTCCCTGTCAAACCCTGTCCAACCCCTGTCCACACCCAGGAACACTCCCTGTCCTCCCCTGTCCAACCCCTGTCCACCCAGGAACACCCCCTGTCCACCCAGGAACACCCCCTGTCCTCCCCCTGTCCTCCCCCTGTCCACCCAGGAACACCCACTGTCCTCCCCCTGTCCAACCCCTGTGCACCCAGGAACACCCCCTGCCCTCCCCTGTCCACCCAGGAACACCCCCTGTCCTCCCCCTGTCCACCCAGGAACACCCCCTGTCCTCCCAGGAACACCCCTGTCCATCCCCTGTCCACCCCCTGTCCACCCAGGAACACCCCTGTCCTCCCAGGAACACCCCCTGTCCTCCCAGGAACACCCCCTGTCCACCCCTGTCCACCAAGTAACACCCCTGTCCTCCCCCTGTCCTCCCAGGAACACCCCCTGTCCTCCCAGGAACACCCCTGTCCACCCCTGTCCACCCAGGAACACCCCCTGTCCTCCCAGGAACACCCCCTGTCCTCTGAGCCCCGCCCACTACTTCTTGATGCTCAACCAATCGGACACCCTGATGTTAGATGCTAAATGTCCCCAGCCACACTATAGACCTGTGTGTAGGTGTGTGTGTAGGTGTGTGTAGGTGTGTGTAGGTGTGTGTGTGTGTGTGTGTGTGTGTGTGTGTGTGTGTGTGTGTGTGTGTGTGTGTGTGTGTGTGTGTGTGTGTGTGTGTGTGTGTGTGTGTGTGTGTGTGTGTGTGTGTGTGTGTGTGGGTGTGTGTGTGTGTGTAGGTGTGTGTGTGTAGGTGTGTGTGTGTAGGTGTGTGTAGGTGTGTGTGTGTAGGTGTGTGTAGGTGTGTGTGTGTAGGTGTGTGTGTGTAGGTATGTGTAGGTGTGTGTGTGTGTAGGTGTGTGTAGGTGTGTGTGTAGGTGTGTGTAGGTGTGTGTGTGTGTGTGTGTGTGTGTGTGTGTGTGTGTGTGTGTGTGTGTGTGTGTGTGTGTGTGTGTGTGTGTGTGTGTGTGTGTGTGTGTGTGTGTGTGTGTGTGTGTGTGTGTGTGTGTGTGTGTGTGTGTGTGTGTGTGTGTGTAGGTGTGTGTGTGTGTGTGTGTAGGTGTGTGTAGGTGTGTGTGTGTAGGTGTGTGTAGGTGTGTGTGTGTAGGTGTGTGTGTGTAGGTATGTGTGTGTGTGTAGGTGTGTGTGTGTGTGTGTGTGTGTAGGTGTGTGTAGGTGTGTGTAGGTGTGTGTGTGTAGGTGTGTGTGTGTAGGTGTGTGTAGGTGTGTGTAGGTGTGTGTGTGTAGGTGTGTGTAGGTGTGTGTGTGTAGGTGTGTGTGTGTAGGTATGTGTAGGTGTGTGTGTAGGTGTGTGTGTGTGTGTGTGTGTGTGTGTGTGTGTGTGTGTGTGTGTGTGTGTGTGTGTGTGTGTGTGTGTGTGTGTGTGTGTGTGTGTGTGTGTGTGTGTGTGTGTGTGTGTGTGTGTGTGTGTGTGTGTGTGTGTGTGTGTGTGTGTGGAACCAGATTTTTCTCTGAATTATTAAACACCCCATACAGGTTCCTCTGCAGGAAAACACACACACACACACACACACACACACACACACACACACACACACACACACACACACACACACACACACACACACACACACACACACACACACACACACACGCACACGCACTTCTGACCATCCCCACATGTCTCTGTCTCCCTCTGTCTCCCTCTGTCTCCCTCTCTCTCCCTCTGTCTCCCTCTGTCTCCCTCTCCCTCCCTCTGTCTCCCTCTGTCTCCCTCTCTCTCCCTCTGTCTCCCTCTCTCTCCCTCTGTCTCCCTCTGTCTCCCTCTCCCCCCCCTATGTCTCCCTCTGTCTCCCTCTGTCTCCCTCTCTCTCCCTCTGTCTCCCTCTGTCTCCCTCTCTCTCCCTCCCTCCCGTCCTCTCTATGTATGTCCTCAGTGGTGTGAAAGACAGAACTGATATTTCCTGGCGTTTGAGGAGAAACTGTCTGGAATGTCCATAGTACTGTTATGGCCTACCTCATAGACCATGAGCAGAGGAGAGGAGGAGGAGAGGACGGGACAGGAGTGGTGTAGAGAGGACAGGAGAGGAGTGGTGTAGAGAGGACAGGAGAGGAGGACAGGAGAGGAGTGGTGTGGAGAGGACAGGAGAGGAGGACAGGAGAGGAGTGGTGTGGAGAGGACAGGAGAGGAGGACAGGAGAGGAGTGGTGTAGAGAGGACAGGAGAGGAGTGGTGTAGAGAGGACAGGAGAGGAGGACAGGAGAGGAGGACAGGAGAGGAGTGGTGTGGAGAGGACAGGAGAGGAGGACAGGAGAGGAGTGGTGTGGAGAGGACAGGAGAGGAGGACAGGAGAGGAGGACAGGAGAGGAGGACAGGAGAGGAGTGGTGTGGAGAGGACAGGAGAGGAGGACAGGAGAGGAGGACATGAGAGGAGTGGTGTGGAGAGGACAGGAGAGGAGTGGTGTGGAGAGGACAGGAGAGGAGGACAGGAGAGGAGGACAGGAGAGGAGTGGTGTAGAGAGGACAGGAGAGGAGGACAGGAGAGGAGTGGTGTGGAGAGAACAGGAGAGGAGGACAGGAGAGGAGTGGTGTGGAGAGAACAGGAGAGGAGTGGTGTGGAGAGGACAGGAGAGGAGGACAGGAGAGGAGAGGACAGGAGAGGAGGACAGGAGAGGAGTGGTGTAGAGAGGACAGGAGAGGAGGACAGGAGAGGAGTGGTGTAGAGAGGACAGGAGAGGAGGACAGGAGAGGAGTGGTGTGGAGAGGACAGGAGAGGACCAGTTAGCTACTAACCCTAAACCCTAAGCAGCTAGCCAGTTAGCTACTAACCCTAAACCCTAAGCAGCTAGCCAGTTAGCTACTAACCCTAAACCCTAAGCAGCTAGCCAGTTAGCTACTAACCCTAAACCCTAAGCAGCTAGCCAGTTAGCTACTAACCCTAAACCCTAAGCAGCTAGCCAGTTAGCTACTAACCCTAAACCCTAAGCAGCTAGCCAGTTAGCTACAAACCCTAAACCCTAAGCAGCTAGCCAGTTAGCTACTAACCCTAAACCCTAAGCAGCTAGCCAGTTAGCTACAAACCCTAAACCCTAAGCAGCTAGCCAGTTAGCTACTAACCCTAAACCCTAAGCAGCTAGCCAGTTAGCTACTAACCCTAAACCCTAAGCAGCTAGCCAGTTAGCTACTAACCCTAAACCCTAAGCAGCTAGCCAGTT
>NW_025745846.1:40000-52500 GCF_021184085.1 Oncorhynchus gorbuscha
TTAGGTCTATATTAGGTCTATAACAGTATTAGGTCTATAACAGCATTAGGTCTATAACAGTATTAGGTCTATAACAGCATTAGGTCTATATTAGGTCTATAACAGTATTAGGTCTAGAACAGTATTAGGTCTATATTAGGTCTATAACAGCATTAGGTCTATAACAGTATTAGGTCTATAACAGCATTAGGTCTATATTAGGTCTATAACAGTATTAGGTCTATAACAGTATTAGGTCTATAACAGTATTAGGTCTATATTAGGTTTATAACAGTATTAGGTCAATATTAGGTCTATAACAGTATTAGGTCTATAACAGTATTAGGTCTATATTAGGTCTATAACAGTATTAGGTCTATAACAGTATTAGGTCTATAACAGTATTAGCTCTATATTAGGTCTATAACAGTATTAGGTCTATATTAGGTCTATAACAGTATTAGGTCTATATTAGGTCTATAACAGTATTAGGTCTATATTAGGTCTATAACAGTATTAGGTCTATAACAGTATTAGGTCTATATTAGGTCTATAACAGTATTAGGTCTATAACAGTATTAGGTCTATAACAGTATTAGGTCTATAACAGTATTAGGTCTATATTAGGTCTATAACAGCATTAGGTCTATATTAGGTCTATAACAGTATTAGGTCTATAACAGCATTAGGTCTATAACAGTATTAGGTCTATAACAGTATTAGGTCTATATTAGGTCTATAACAGTATTAGGTCTATAACAGCATTAGGTCTATAACAGCATTAGGTCTATAACAGTATTAGGTCTATAACAGCATTAGGTCTATATTAGGTCTATAACAGTATTAGGTCTACAACAGTATTAGGTCTATATTAGGTCTATAACAGCATTAGGTCTATAACAGTATTAGGTCTATAACAGCATTAGGTCTATATTAGGTCTATAACAGTATTAGGTCTATAACAGTATTAGGTCTATAACAGTATTAGGTCTATATTAGGTCTATAACAGTATTAGGTCAATATTAGGTCTATAACAGTATTAGGTCTATAACAGTATTAGGTCTATATTAGGTCTATAACAGTATTAGGTCTATAACAGTATTAGGTCTATAACAGTATTAGGTCAATATTAGGTCTATAACAGTATTAGGTCTATAACAGTATTAGGTCTATATTAGGTCTATAACAGTATTAGGTCTATAACAGTATTAGGTCTATAACAGTATTAGGTCAATATTAGGTCTTTAACAGTATTAGGTCTATATTAGGTCTATAACAGTATTAGGTCTATATTAGGTCTATAACAGTATTAGGTCTATATTAGGTCTATAACAGTATTAGGTCTATAACAGTATTAGGTCTATATTAGGTCTATAACAGTATTAGGTCTATAACAGTATTAGGTCTATAACAGTATTAGGTCTATAACAGTATTAGGTCTATATTAGGTCTATAACAGCATTAGGTCTATATTAGGTCTATAACAGTATTAGGTCTATAACAGCATTATGTCTATAACAGTATTAGGTCTATAACAGTATTAGGTCTATAACAGTATTAGGTCTATATTAGGTCTATAACAGTATTAGGTCTATAACAGCATTAGGTCTATAACAGCATTAGGTCTATATTAGGTCTATAACAGTATTAGGTCTATATTAGGTCTATAACAGTATTAGGTCTATATTAGGGCTATAACAGTATTAGGTCTATATTAGGTCTATAACAGTATTAGGTCTATAACAGTATTAGGTCTATATTAGGTCTATAACAGTATTAGGTCTATAACAGTATTAGGTCTATAACAGTATTAGGTCTATAACAGTATTAGGTCTATATTAGGTCTATAACAGCATTAGGTCTATATTAGGTCTATAACAGTATTAGATCTATAACAGCATTAGGTCTATAACAGTATTAGGTCTATAACAGTATTAGGTCTATATTAGGTCTATAACAGTATTAGGTCTATAACAGCATTAGGTCTATAACAGCATTAGGTCTATAACAGTATTAGGTCTATAACAGCATTAGGTCTATATTAGGTCTATAACAGTATTAGGTCTACAACAGTATTAGGTCTATATTAGGTCTATAACAGCATTAGGTCTATAACAGTATTAGGTCTATAACAGCATTAGGTCTACATTAGGTCTATAACAGTATTAGGTCTATAACAGTATTAGGTCTATAACAGTATTAGGTCTATATTAGGTCTATAACAGTATTAGGTCAATATTAGGTCTATAACAGTATTAGGTCTATAACAGTATTAGGTCTATATTAGGTCTATAACAGTATTAGGTCTATAACAGTATTAGGTCTATAACAGTATTAGGTCAATATTAGGTCTATAACAGTATTAGGTCTATAACAGTATTAGGTCTATATTAGGTCTATAACAGTATTAGGTCTATAACAGTATTAGGTCTATAACAGTATTAGGTCTATATTAGGTCTATAACAGTATTAGGTCTATAACAGTATTAGGTCTATAACAGTATTAGGTCTATAACAGTATTAGGTCTATATTAGGTCTATAACAGCATTAGGTCTATATTAGGTCTATAACAGTATTAGGTCTATAACAGCATTATGTCTATAACAGTATTAGGTCTATAACAGTATTAGGTCTATAACAGTATTAGGTCTATATTAGGTCTATAACAGTATTAGGTCTATAACAGCATTAGGTCTATAACAGCATTAGGTCTATAACAGTATTAGGTCTATAACAGCATTAGGTCTATATTAGGTCTATAACAGTATTAGGTCTACAACAGTATTAGGTCTATATTAGGTCTATAACAGCATTAGGTCTATAACAGTATTAGGTCTATAACAGCATTAGGTCTATATTAGGTCTATAACAGTATTAGGTCTATAACAGTATTAGGTCTATAACAGTATTAGGTCTATATTAGGTCTATAACAGTATTAGGTCAATATTAGGTCTATAACAGTATTAGGTCTATAACAGTATTAGGTCTATATTAGGTCTATAACAGTATTAGGTCTATAACAGTATTAGGTCTATATTAGGTCTATAACAGTATTAGGTCTATATTAGGTCTATAACAGTATTAGGTCTATATTAGGTCTATAACAGTATTAGGTCTATATTAGGTCTATAACAGTATTAGGTCTATATTAGGTCTATAACAGTATTAGGTCTATAACAGTATTAGGTCTATATTAGGTCTATAACAGTATTAGGTCTATAACAGTATTAGGTCTATAACAGTATTAGGTCTATAACAGTATTAGGTCTATATTAGGTCTATAACAGCATTAGGTCTATATTAGGTCTATAACAGTATTAGGTCTATAACAGCATTAGGTCTATAACAGTATTAGGTCTATAACAGTATTAGGTCTATAACAGTATTAGGTCTATATTAGGTCTATAACAGCATTAGGTCTATATTAGGTCTATAACAATATTAGGTCTATAACAGCATTAGGTCTATAACAGTATTAGGTCTATAACAGTATTAGGTCTATAACAGTATTAGGTCTATAACAGTGTTAGGTCTATATTAGGTCTATAACAGTATTAGGTCTATATTAGGTCTATAACAGTATTAGGTCTATATTAGGTCTATAACAGTATTAGGTCAATATTAGGTCTATAACAGTATTAGGTCTATAACAGTATTAGGTCTATAACAGTATTACATTTAAGTCATTTAGCAGACGCTCTTATCCAGAGCGACTTACAAATTGGTGCATTCACCTTATGACATCCAGTGGAACAGTCACTTTACAATAGTGCATCTAAATCTTAAAGGGGAGGGGGTGAGAGGGATTACTTATCCTATCCTAGGTATTCCTAAAGAGGTGGGGTTTCAGGTGTCTCCGGAAGGTGGTGATTGACTCCGCTGTGGCGTCGTGAGGGAGTTTGTTCCACCATTGGGGGTTATAACAGTTTTGACTGGGCTGAGCGGGAGGTACTTCCTCAGTGGTAGGGAGGCGAGCCAGGCCAGATTGGATGAACAGTGCCCTTGTTTATTAGGTCTATCAGAGCCTGGAGGTACTGAGGTTCAACCTTCTCACAGCTCCGTAGGCAAGCACCATGGTCTTGTATTAGGTCTATATTAGGTCTATAACAGCATTAGGTCTATAACAGTATTAGGTCTATAACAGTATTAGGTCTATAACAGTATTAGGTCTATATTAGATCTATAACAGCATTAGGTCTATATTAGGTCTATAACAGTATTAGGTCTATAACAGTATTAGGTCTATATTAGGTCTATAACAGCATTAGGTCTATATTAGGTCTATAACAGTATTAGGTCTATAACAGTATTAGGTCTATAACAGTATTAGGTCTATAACAGTATTAGGTCTATATTAGGTCTATAACAGTATTAGGTCTATATTAGGTCTATAACAGTATTAGGTCTATAACAGTATTAGGTCTATAACAGTATTAGGTCTATAACAGTATTAGGTCTATAACAGTATTAGGTCTATAACAGTATTAGGTCTATAACAGTATTAGGTCTATAACAGTATTAGGTCTATAACAGCATTAGGTCTATAACAGTATTAGGTCTATAACAGTATTAGGTCTATAACAGCATTAGGTCTATAACAGTATTAGGTCTATAACAGCATTAGGTCTATATTAGGTCTATAACAGTATTAGGTCTACAACAGTATTAGGTCTATATTAGGTCTATAACAGCATTAGGTCTATAACAGTATTAGGTCTATAACAGTATTAGGTCTATAACAGTATTAGGTCTATAACAGTATTAGGTCTATATTAGGTCTATAACAGTATTAGGTCTATATTAGGTCTATAACAGTATTAGGTCTATAACAGTATTAGGTCTATAACAGTATTAGGTCTATAACAGTATTAGGTCTATAACAGTATTAGGTCTATATTAGGTCTATAACAGTATTAGGTCTATAACAGTATTAGGTCTATAACAGTATTAGGTCTATATTAGGTCTATAACAGTATTAGGTCTATAACAGTATTAGGTCTATAACAGTATTAGGTCTATATTAGGTCTATAACAGCATTAGGTCTATATTAGGTCTATAATAGTATTAGGTCTATAACAGCATTAGGTCTATAACAGTATTAGGTCTATAACAGTATTAGGTCTATAACAATATTAGGTCTATAACAGTATTAGGTCTATAACAGTATTAGGTCTATAACAGTATTAGGTCTATAACAGTATTAGGTCTATATTAGGTCTATAACAGTATTAGGTCTATATTAGGTCTATAACAGTATTAGGTCTATAACAGTATTAGGTCTATAACAGTATTAGGTCTATAACAGTATTAGGTCTATAACAGTATTAGGTCTATATTAGGTCTATAACAGTATTAGGTCTATAACAGTATTAGGTCTATAACAGTAACAGTATTAGGTCTATATTAGGTCTATAACAGTATTAGGTCTATATTAGGTCTATAACATATTAGGTCTATAACAGTATTAGGTCTATAACAGCATTAGGTATTAGGTCTATATTAGGTCTATAACAGTATTAGGTCTATAACAGTATTAGGTCTATATTAGGTCTATAACAGTATTAGGTCTATAACAGTATTAGGTCTATAACAGTATTAGGTCTATATTAGGTCTATAACAGTATTAGGTCTATAACAGTATTAGGTCTATAACAGTATTAGGTCTATAACAGTATTAGGTCTATATTAGGTCTATAACAGCATTAGGTCTATATTAGGTCTATAACAGCATTAGGTCTATAACAGTATTAGGTCTATAACAGTATTAGGTCTATAACAGTATTAGGTCTATAAGGTCTATAACATATTAGGTCTATAACAGTATTAGGTCTATATTAGGTCTATAACAGTATTAGGTCTATAACAGTATTAGGTCTATATTAGGTCTATAACAGTATTAGGTCTATAACAGCATTAGGTCTATAACAGTATTAGGTCTATAACAGTATTAGGTCTATAACAGTATTAGGTCTATATTAGATCTATAACAGTATTAGGTCTATATTAGGTCTATAACAGTATTAGGTCTATAACAGTATTAGGTCTATAACAGTATTATTAGGTCTATAACAGTATTAGGTCTATAACAGTCTATAACAGTATTAGGTCTATAACAGTATTAGGTCTATAACAGTATTAGGTCTATAACAGTATTAGGTCTATATTAGGTCTATAACAGTATTAGGTCTATATTAGGTCTATAACAGTATTAGGTCTATATTAGGTCTATAACAGTATTAGGTCTATATTAGGTCTATAACAGTATTAGGTCTATAGTATTAGGTCTATAACAGTATTAGGTCTATATATTAGGTCTATAACAGCATTAGGTCTATATTAGGTCTATAACAGTATTAGGTCTATAACATATTAGGTCTATAACAGTATTAGGTCTATAACAGTATTAGGTCTATAACAGTATTAGGTCTATATTAGGTCTATAGCATTAGGTCTATATTAGGTCTATAACAGCATTAGGTCTATAACAGTATTAGGTCTATAACAGTATTAGGTCTATAACAGTATTAGGTCTATATTAGGTCTATAACAGCATTAGGTCTATATTAGGTCTATAACAGTATTAGGTCTATAACAGCATTAGGTCTATAACAGTATTAGGTCTATAACAGTATTAGGTCTATAACAGTATTAGGTCTATAACAGTATTAGGTCTATAACAGCATTAGGTCTATATTAGGTCTATAACAGCATTAGGTCTATAACAGCATTAGGTCTATAACAGTATTAGGTCTATAACAGCATTAGGTATATATTAGGTCTATAACAGTATTAGGTCTATAACAGTATTAGGTCTATAACAGTATTAGGTCTATAACAGTATTAGGTCTATATTAGGTCTATAACAGCATTAGGTCTATATTAGGTCTATAACAGCATTAGGTCTATAACAGTATTAGGTCTATAACAGTATTAGGTCTATAACAATATTAGGTCTATAACAGTATTAGGTCTATAACATCATTAGGTCTATAACAGCATTAGGTCTATATTAGGTCTATAACAGTATTAGGTCTATATTAGGTCTATAACAGCATTAGGTCTATATTAGGTCTATAACAGCATTAGGTCTATATTAGGTCTATAACAGCATTAGGTCTATAACAGTATTAGGTCTATAACAGTATTAGGTCTATAACAGTATTAGGTCTATATTAGGTCTATAACAGCATTAGGTCTATATTAGGTCTATAACAGTATTAGGTCTATAACAGCATTAGGTCTATAACAGTATTAGGTCTATAACAGTATTAGGTCTATAACAGTATTAGGTCTATAACAGTATTAGGTCTATAACAGCATTAGGTCTATATTAGGTCTATAACAGCATTAGGTCTATAACAGCATTACGTCTATAACAGTATTAGGTCTATAACAGCATTAGGTCTATATTAGGTCTATAACAGTATTAGGTCTATAACAGTATTAGGTCTATAACAGTATTAGGTCTATAACAGTATTAGGTCTATATTAGGTCTATAACAGCATTAGGTCTATATTAGGTCTATAACAGCATTAGGTCTATAACAGTATTAGGTCTATAACAGTATTAGGTCTATAACAGTATTAGGTCTATATTAGGTCTATAACAGCATTAGGTCTATATTAGGTCTATAACAGCATTAGGTCTATAACAGTATTAGGTCTATAACAGTATTAGGTCTATAACAATATTAGGTCTATATTAGGTCTATAACAGCATTAGGTCTATATTAGGTCTATAACAGTATTAGGTCTATAACAGCATTAGGTCTATAACAGTATTAGGTCTATATTAGGTCTATAACAGTATTAGGTCTATATTAGGTCTATAACAGTATTAGGTCTATATTAGGTCTATAACAGTATTAGGTCTATAACAGTATTAGGTCTATATTAGGTCTATAACAGTATTAGGTCTATAACAGTATTAGGTCTATAACAGTATTAGGTCTATAACAGCATTAGGTCTATAACAGCATTAGGTCTATAACAGTATTAGGTCTATAACAGCATTAGGTCTATAACAGTATTAGGTCTATAACAGTATTAGGTCTATAACAGTATTAGGTCTATAACAGCATTAGGTCTATATTAGGTCTATAAATAACAGTATTAGGTCTATAACAGTATTAGGTCTATAACAGTATTAGGTCTATATTAGGTCTATAACAGCATTCGGTCTATAACAGCATTAGGTCTATAACAGTATTAGGTCTATATTAGGTCTATAAATAACAGTATTAGGTCTATAACAGTATTAGGTCTATAACAGCATTAGGTCTATATTAGGTCTATAAATAACAGTATTAGGTCTATAACAGTATTAGGTCTATAACAGTATTAGGTCTATATTAGGTCTATAACAGCATTAGGTCTATAACAGCATTAGGTCTATAACAGTATTAGGTCTATATTAGGTCTATAAATAACAGTATTAGGTCTATAACAGTATTAGGTCTATAACAGCATTAGGTCTATATTAGGTCTATAACAGTATTAGGTCTATATTAGGTCTATAACAGTATTAGGTCTATGTTAGGTCTATAACAGTATTAGGTCTATAACAGCATTAGGTCTATATTAGGTCTATAACAGCATTAGGTCTATATATAGTCTCCATATTGACTCTGTACTGGTATCTCCTGTATATAGCCTCCACATTGACTCTGTACCGGTACCCCCTGTATATAGCCTCCACATTGACTCTGTAAAGGTACCCCCTGTATATAGCCTCCACATTAACTCTGTACCGGTACCCCCTGTATATAGCCTCCACATTGACTCTGTACCGGTACCCCCTGTATATAGCCTCCACATTGACTCTGTACCGGTACCCCCTGTATATAGCCTCCACATTGACTCTGTACTGGTACCCCTGTATATAGCCTCCACATTGACTCTGTACTGGTACCTCCTGTATATAGCCTTCACATTGACTCTGTACCGTAATACCCTGTATATAGCCTCCACATTGACTCTGTACCGTAATACCCTGTATATAGCCTCCACATTGACTCTGTACTGGTACCTCCTGTATATAGCCTCCACATTGACTCTGTACTGGTACCCCCTGTATATAGCCTCCACATTGACTCTGTACCAGTACCCCCTGTATATAGCCTCCACGTTGACTCTGTACCGGTACCCCCTGTATATAGCCTCCACATTGACTCTGTACTGATACCCCCTGTATATAGCCTCCACATTGACTCTGTACCGGTACCCCCTGTATATAGCCTCCACATTAACTCTGTACTGGTACCTCCTGTATATAGTCTCCACATTGACTCTGTAAAGGTACCCCCTGTATATATTGTTATTTTCTGCTGCTCTTTAATTATTTGTTATTATTATCTGTTTTAAATATATATTTATTTATTTATTTTCTTAAAACTGCATTGTTGGTTAAGTAAGGGCTTGTTAGTAAACATTTCACTGTAAGGTCTACTACACCTGTTGTATTCAACATTTCACTGTGAGGTCTACTACACCTGTTGTATTCAGCATTTCACTGTGAGGTATATATATATATATGCCATTTAGCAGACGCTTTTATCCAAAGCGACTTACAGTCAGTCATCCCGGGATCTACTACACCTGTGCATTTCACTGTCATTACACCTGTTGTATTCAGCATTTCACTGTGAGGTGTTGTATTCAGCATTTCACTGTAAGGTCTACTACACCTGTTGGATCTACTACACCTGTTGTATTCAGCATTTCACTGTGAGGTCTACTACACCTGTTGTATTCAGCATTTCACTGTGAGGTCTACTACACCTGTTGTATTCAGCATTTCACTGTCAGGTCTACTACACCTGTTGTATTCAACATTTCACTGTGAGGTCTACTACACCTGTTGTATTCAACATTTTACTGTAAGGTGAAATACCTAAAGGTGTAATACCGGTGGTGTTCGGTAAATACAATCTGATTTGATTTCATCTTCCTCATCATCCTCCTCATCATCATCAATTCCCTCATCTTCCTCATCATCAATTCCCTCTTCTTCCTCCTCATCATCATTACCCTCATCATCTCTCTCTATCACACACATGTACAAACGCGTGTTTATCGACATCAACCTGTATCCCCAACCTGCGGGATACACACATACATCACACACACACACACACCGCCACTGTCCTGACATCGTTGTGAAGCGTTTGCGTCTGCGTGTGTGTGCGTGTGCATGTCAGTGTGTGTGTGTCCAGTGTGTGGGATAGAGAGAGCAAAGGGGGTACTGACTGGTTTTCCCGGGCCTGGGTCGCTGGAGAAGCCGCTGCGCCGTCAGAAGATCCTCGGTCTTCACCGCATGAAGCAGGTCCTGGTCCTTACCCATCCTTTCTCTATCCCTCTCCTCTTCCCCCTCTCTCTATCCCTCTCCTCTTCCCCCTCTCTCTTTCCCCCTCGTCGTTAATCCCTTCCGTTCATCCTCCAGTCAGTCAGCGGTCCACAGCAGCAGATGTATAGGGGTTGGGTGGCTGCGATGCGGCTTCAGTAGAGAACAGCTACCCGCTGTCCGAATCCCTCAGACCGACAGACGAACCGATGCCCGTTATACCAACCCTCCTCCTCCTCCTCCTCCTCTCTGTCTCTCTCTCCGGCCTGCCCTCTGTCCGCGACGGGGCGGCCTCTCCCCTGGTAGAGGTTAAGAGCGCGAGACGCACCGTATTCCAAACAGATTTTCCGGTGTGCTGATTTTCACGGAGCTGTTTGTGCGTGCTTTACGTGCATGTGACGGGAGAGCTCGAGCTCACACTCCTCCCAGTTCCCGCTGTTAAATGTCGTTGTTATCAAAGCATCAGAACGAACAGAACCAGCCGCTCCGTCATCAGAACGAAACAAACGGTGAAATTGCAATGTTACCATCAGTTCACACCACGGCTATTACATAAACATCACCGGCCAGCTGTGCACGAGCCACGCCAGTTGTAATCCCCGGGCTGATGTGGTGGAAACGACCAGAGCGCGTGCATGTGTGTGTCAGAGTCCGTTTCCAGTTTCCACCAGTCGCGAGGGGGTCGACCGAGATTGCGACGTTAAAAGGCTCGGCCGCGTGCAGGCAACGGGATCGCGCGAGCTACTACGGGACAGAACACTATCACATCTCTCTGAGTAGGCTATGTGTGTCAGTCAGAGTGGATCAGAGAGAGAGAGACAGAGAGAGTGACAGAGAGACACAGAGAGTGACAGAGAGAGAGACAGAGAGAGAGAGAGAGAGAGAGAGAGAGAGAGAGAGAGAGAGAGAGAGAGAGAGAGAGAGAGAGAGAGAGACAGAGACAGAGAGGGAGAGAGAGAGACAGAGAGAGTGACAGAGAGAGTGACAGAGAGACACAGAGAGTGACAGAGAGAGAGAGAGAGAGAGAGAGAGAGAGACAGAGAGACAAAGAGAGACAGAGAGACAAAGAGAGAGAGAGAGAGAGAGAGAGAGAGAGAGAGAGAGAGAGAGAGAGAGAGAGAGAGAGAGAGAGAGACAGAGAGAGAGAGAGAATGAGAGCGAGAGAGAGACAGAGTGTGTGTGTGTGTGTGTGTGTGTGTGTGTGTGTGTGTGTGTGTGTGTGTGTGTGTGTGTGTGTGTGTGTGTGTGTGTGTGTGTGTGTGTGTGTGTGTGTGTGTGTGTGTGTGTGTGTGTGTGTGTGTGTGTGTGTGTGTGTGTGTGTGTGTGTGTGTGTGTGTGTGTAAATATAGACCTGTCTCTTCGGCTGAAGACAGAATCAGGACAAAACAGGTCAAAGATGATAATGGCAGATTTTATTTAATGTAATCTGATCAATAATCTGATCTGTTTTTGGTGTCAATAATCAGTTAAACAAACAGTCTAATATCTAATATAAACTGTTGCTCAGCATGGAGTTACAGGGTCCTGAGTGGTTTAAAAATAATAATAATAATATATGCCATTTAGCAGACACTTTTATCCAAAGCGACTTACAGTCATGTGTGCATACATTCTACGTATGGGTGGTCGCGGGGATTGAACCCACTACCCTGGCGTTACAAGCGCCATGCTCTACCAACTGAGCTACAGAACAACAGAGAACTAAGAATCATGGGTAAAAAAAAGACCTACAACAATAACTACAGGTTTTATACTACTAGGTTACAGCTACTATAACTACAGGTTTTATACTACTAGGTTACAGCTACTATAACTACAGGTTTTATACTACTAGGTTACAGCTACTATAACTACAGGTTTTATACTACTAGGTTACAGCTACTATAACTACAGGTTTTATACTACTAGGTTACAGCTACTATAACTACAGGTTTTATACTACTAGGTTACAGCTACTATAACTACAGGTTTTATACTACTAGGTTACAGCTACTATAACTACAGGTTTTATACTACTAGGTTACAGCTACTATATAACTACAGGTTTTATACTGCTAGGTTACAGCTACTATAACTACAGGTTTTATACTGCTAGGTTACAGCTACTATAACTACAGGTTTTATACTACTAGTTACAGCTACTATAACTACAGGTTTTATACTATAGGTTACAGC
>NW_025745846.1:55000-62500 GCF_021184085.1 Oncorhynchus gorbuscha
TACACCTGCTGGAGCGCGTGCTACGGGTGGGTGTTGCCATCGTGACCAGTGAACTGAGATAAGGCGGAGCTTTACCTAGCATGGACTTGTAGATGACCTGGAGCCAGTGGGTCTGGCGGCGAATATGTAGTGAGGGCCAGCCGACTAGAGCATACAGGTCGCAGTGGTGGGTAGTATAAGGTGCTTTAGTGACAAAACGGATGGCACTGTGATAAACTGCATCCAGTTTGCTGAGTAGAGTGTTGGAGGCAATTTTGTAGATGACATCGCCAAAGTCGAGGATCGGTAGGATAGTCAGTTTTACTAGGGTAAGCTTGGCAGCGTGAGTGAAGGAGGCTTTGTTGCGGAATAGAAAGCCGACTCGAGATTTGATTTTCGATTGGAGATGTTTGATATGGGTCTGGAAGGAGAGTTTGCAGTCTAGCCAGACACCTAGGTACTTATAGGTGTCCACATATTCAAGGTCGGAACCATCCAGGGTGGTGATGCTGGTCAGGCGTGCGGGTGCAGGCAGTGAACAGTTGCAAAGCATGCATTTGGTTTTACTAGCGTTTAAGAGCAGTTGGAGGCCACGGAAGGAGAGACAGAGACACAGTGAAACAGACACATGTCCTCTTTAAGAGACAGAGACACAGTAAAACAGACACATGTCCTCTTTAGGGTTAGAGAGGTCAGGAAAGGGGTCAGGGGTTAGGAGAGATCAGGGGTTAGGAGAGATCAGGGGTTAGGAGAGGTCAAGGGTTAGTACAGGTCAGGAGAGAGGTCAGGGGTTAGGAGAGATCAGGGGTTTGGAGAGGTCAGGGGGTTAGGAGAGGTCTGGGGTTAGGAGAGGTCAGGGGTTAGGAGAGATCAGGGGTTAGGAGAGGTCAGGGATTAGGAGAGGTCAGGGGTTTGGAGAGCTCAAGGGTTAGGAGAGGTCAGGGATTAGGAGAGGTCAGGGGTTAGGAGAGGTCAGGGGTTAGGAGAGGTCAGGGGTTAGGAGAGGTCAGGGGGTTAGGAGAGGTCAGGGGTTAGTACAGGTCAGGAGAGAGATCAGGGGTTAGGAGAGATCAGGGGTTTGGAGAGGTCAGGGGTTAGGAGAGGTCAGGGGGGTTAGGAGTGGTCAAGGGTTAGGAGTGGTCAGGGGTTAGGGGTTAGGAGAGGTCAGGGGGTTAGGAGAGGTCAGCGGTTAGGAGAGATCAGGGGTTAGGAGAGGTCAAGGGTTAGGAGAGATCAGGGGTTTGGAGAGATCAAGGGTTAGGAGAGGTCAGGAAAGTTGACTATTTCCATCTCTTTCTCCACATGAAGGTTAGAGTTTAGGGGCGAGTGAGAGGTGAGGGGTTGGAGGAGAGGTCAAGGGTTAAAGGTGACATACTTGGGCCCTGTCCTTCTTGGCTCTTTCCATCTCTTTCTCCAGAAACTGCACCAGATCCTTCAGGTTCCTCTGACCAGAGTAGGCTACCACCTGGAGAGAGACACAGCAAAGGACCTTGTGAAGATGCTGGAGGAAACAGGTACAAAAGTATCTATATCCACAGTGAAACGAGTCCTATATCGACATAACCTGAAAGGCCGCTCAGCAATGAAGAAACCCCCGCTCCAAAACCGCCATAAAAAAGCCAGACTACGGTTTGACTGCACATGGGGACAAAGATCGTACTTTTTGGAGAAATGTCCTCTGGTCTGATGAAACAAAATTAGAACTGTTTGGCCATAATGACCATCGTTACGTTTGGAGGGAAAAGGGGGAGCCTTGCAAGTCGAAGAACACCATCCCAACACGGGGTGGCAGCATCATGTTTTGGGGGTGCTTTGCTGCAGGAGGGACTGGTGCACTTCACAAAATAGATGGCATCATGAGGGAGGAAAAATTATGTGGATATATTGAAGCAACATCAAGACATCAGTCAGGAAGTTAAAGCTTGGTCGCAAATGGGTCTTCCAAATGGACAATGACCCCAAGCATACTTCCAAAGTTATGTCAAAATGGCTTAAGGACAACAAAGTCAAGGTATTGGAGTGGCCATCACAAAGCCCTGACCTCAATCCTATAGAACATTTGTGGGCAAAACTGAAAAAGTATATATAGTGTGTATATATAGTGTGTATATTGTGTATATTGTGTATATATAGTATATATAGTGTGTATATATAGTGTGTATATTGTGTATATTGTGTATATAAAGTATATATAGTATATATAGTGTGTATATATAGTGTGTATATTGTGTATATTGTGTATATAAAGTATATATAGTATATATAGTGTGTATATATAGTGTGTATATATAGTGTGTATATTGTGTATATAAAGTATATATAGTATATATAGTGTGTATATATAGTGTGTATATATAGTGTGTATATTGTGTATATTGTGTATATATAGTATATATAGTGTGTATATATAGTGTGTATATATAGTGTGTATATTGTGTATATTGTGTATATAAAGTATATATAGTATATATAGTGTGTATATATAGTGTGTATATTGTGTATATTGTGTATATAAAGTATATATAGTATATATAGTGTGTATATATAGTGTGTATATATAGTGTGTATATTGTGTATATAAAGTATATATAGTATATATAGTGTGTATATATAGTGTGTATATAGTATATATAGTATATATAGTGTGTATATATAGTGTGTATAGTGTGTATATATAGTGTGTATATTGTGTATATATAGTGACCTCAATCCTATAGAACATTTGTGGGCAAAACTGAAAAAGCGTGTGCGAGCAAGGAGGCCTACAAACCTGACTCAGTTACACCAGCTCTGTCAGGAGGAATGGGCCAAAATTCACCCAACTTATGGTGTGAAGCTTGTGGAAGGCTACCCGAAACGTTTGCCCCAAGTTAAACAATTTAAAGGCAATGCTACCAAATACTAATTGAGTGTCTGTAAACTTCTGACCCACTGGGAATGTGATGAAAGAAATAAAAGCTGAAATAAATCTCTCTACTATTCTCACATTTCACAATGTTAAAATAAACTGGTGATCCTAACTGACCTAAAACGGGGAATTTCTACGAGGATTAAATGTCAGGAATTTGTATTTGGCGAAAGTGTATGTAAACTTCTGACTTCAACTGTATCATGTGAATATATAATGTGTGTGTATAAAGTATGTATATATGGTGTGTATATAATGTGTGTTTTATATAGTGTGTATATATAGTGTGTATATAATGTGTGTTTTATGTAGTGTGTATATATAGTGTGTAATGTGTGTATATAGTGTGTATATAATGTGTGTTTTATATAGTGTGTATATATAGTGTGTATATATAGTGTGTATAATGTGTGCATAATGTTTGCGTATATAGTGTGTATAATGTGTGTATATATCGTGTGTATAATGTGTGTGTATAGTGTGTATAGTGTGTATATATAATGTGTGTATATATATAGTGTGTATATATAATGTGTATATATAGTGTGTATAATGTGTGCATAATGTTTGCGTATATAGTGTGTATATATAGTGTGTATAATGTGTGTATATATAGTGTGTATATATAGTGTGTATATATAGTGTGTATAATGTGTGTATATATAGTGTGTATATATAGTGTGTATATATAGTGTTTTTAAATGTAATGTAAATGTGTTTATATATAGTGTGTATATATAGTGTGTATATATAGTGTTTATATATAGTGTGTATATATAGTGTGTATATATAGTGTTTATATATAGTGTGTATATATAGTGTGTATAATATGTGTATATATATAGAGTGTGTATAGTGTGTATATATAGTGTGTATAGTGTGTATATAATGTGTGTATATATAGTGTGTATAGTGTGTATATATAGTGTGTATATATTGTGTGTATATTGTGTATATATAGTATATAAAGTGTGTATATATAATGTCTATATATAGTATGTATAGTGTGTATATATAGTGTGTATAGTGTGTATATATAGTGTGTATAATGTGTGTATATATAGTGTGTATATATAGTGTGTATATATAGTGTTTTTAAATGTAATGTAAATGTGTTTATATATAGTGTGTATATATAGTGTGTATATATAGTGTTTATATATAGTGTGTATATATAGTGTGTATATATAGTGTTTATATATAGTGTGTATATATAGTGTGTATAATATGTGTATAGTGTGTATATATAGTGTGTATAGTGTGTATATAATGTGTGTATATATAGTGTGTATAGTGTGTATATATAGTGTGTATATATTGTGTGTATATTGTGTATATATAGTATATAAAGTGTGTATATATAATGTCTATATATAGTATGTATAGTGTGTATATATAGGGTGTATAGTGTGTATATAATGTGTGTATATATAGTGTGTGTAGTGTGTATATATAGTGTGTATATATAGTGTGTATAGTGTGTATATATAGTGTGTATATATAGTGTGTATAGTGTGTATATATAGTGTGTGTATATATAGTGTGTATAATGTGTGTATATATAGTGTGTATATTGTGTATATATAGTGTGTATAGTGTGTATATATAGTATATATAGTGTGTATATATAGTGTGTATAGTGTGTATATATAGTGTGTATATATAGTGTGTATATATAGTGTGTATAGTGTGTATATATAGTGTGTATATTGTGTATATATAGTGTGTATAGTGTGTATATATAGTATATATAGTGTGTATATATAGTGTGTAAATATATTGTGTGTATATATAGTGTGTATATATAGTGTGTATATATAGTGTGTAAATATATTGTGTGTATATATAGTGTGTATATATAGTGTGTATAATATGTGTATATATAGTGTGTATATATAATGTGTATAGTGTCCCCCAGGGCTCTGTTCTTGGCCCTCTCCTATTCTCGCTATACACCAAGTCACTTGGCTCTGTCATAACCTCACATGGTCTCTCTTATCATTGCTATGCAGACGACACACAATTAATCTTCTCCTTTCCCCCTTCTGATGACCAGGTGGCGAATCGCATCTCTGCATGTCTGGTAGACATATCAGTGTGGATGACGGATCACCACCTCAAGCTGAACCTCGGCAAGACGGAGCTGCTCTTCCTCCCGGGGAAGGACTGCCCGTTCCATGATCTCGCCATCACGGTTGACAACTCCATTGTGTCCTCCTCCCAGAGCGCCAAGAACCTTGGCGTGATCCTGGACAACACCCTGTCGTTCTCAACTAACATCAAGGCGGTGGCCCGTTCCTGTAGGTTCATGCTCTACAACATCCGCAGAGTACGACCCTGCCTCACACAGGAAGCGGCGCAGGTCCTCATCCAGGCACTTGTCATCTCCCGTCTGGATTACTGCAACTCGCTGTTGGCTGGGCTCCCTGCCTGTGCCATTAAACCCCTTCAACTCATCCAGAACGCCGCAGCCCGTCTGGTGTTCAACCTTCCCAAGTTCTCTCACGTCACCCCGCTCCTCCGCTCTCTCCACTGGCTTCCAGTTGAAGCTCGCATCCGCTACAAGACCATGGTGCTTGCCTACGGAGCTGTGAGGGGAACGGCACCTCAGTACCTCCAGGCTCTGATCAGGCCCTACACCCAAACAAGGGCACTGCGTTCATCCACCTCTGGCCTGCTCGCCTCCCTACCACTGAGGAAGTACAGCTCCCGCTCAGCCCAGTCAAAACTGTTCGCTGCCCTGGCCCCCCAATGGTGGAACAAACTCCCTCACGACGCCAGGACAGCGGAGTCAATCACCACCTTCCGGAGACACCTGAAACCCCACCTCTTTAAGGAATACCTAGGATAGGATAAGTAATCCCTCTCACCCCACCCCCCCTAAGTTTTAGATGCACTATTGTTAAGTGACTGTCCCACTGGATGTCATAAGGTGAATGCACCAATTTGTAAGTCGCTCTGGATAAGAGCGTCTGCTAAATGACTTAAATGTAATACTGTTATAGACCTAATATAGACCTAATACTGTTATAGACCTAATATAGATAATACTGTTATAGACCTAATATAGATAATATAGGCTAAATGACTTAAATGTAATGTAAATGTAAATATAATGTGTATATATAGTGTGTATATATAGTGTGTATAATGTGTGTATAATGTGTATATATAATGTGTATATATAGTGTGTATAATGTGTGTATATATAGTGTGTATATATAGTGTGTATATATAGTGTGTATAATGTGTGTATAATGTGTATATATAATGTGTGTATAATGTGTATATATAATGTGTATATATAATGTGTATATATAGTGTGTATAATGTGTGTATAATGTGTCTACCCTCTCTGTATATATAGTGTGTATAGTGTGTCTACCCTCTCTGTATATATAGTGTGTATATATAGTGTGTATATATAGTGTGTATAATGTGTGTATATATAGTGTGTATATATAGTGTGTATATATAGTGTGTATATATAGTGTGTATATATAGTGTGTATAATGTGTATATATAGTGTGTATATATAGTGTGTATAATGTGTATATATAATGTGTATGTATAGTGTGTATAGTGTGTATATATAGTGTGTATAATGTGTGTATAGTGTGTATATATAGTGTGTATATATAGTGTGTATAATGTGTCTACCCTCTCTGTATATATAATGTGTATATATAGTGTGTATATATAATGTGTATATATAGTGTGTATAATGTGTATATATAGTGTGTATAATGTGTCTACCCTCTCTGTATATATAGTGTGTATATATAATGTGTATATATAGTGTGTATATATAATGTGTATATATAGTGTGTATATATAATGTGTATATATAGTGTGTATAATGTGTATATATAGTGTGTATAATGTGTATATATAGTGTGTATATATAATGTGTATAATGTGTGTATAATGTGTATATATAGTGTGTATATATAGTGTGTATATATAATGTGTATAATGTGTGTATAATGTGTATATATAGTGTGTATATATAATGTGTATAATGTGTGTATAATGTGTATATATAGTGTGTACATATAGTGTGTATAATGTGTATATATAGTGTGTATAATGTGTATATATAGTGTGTATATATAGTGTGTATAATGTGTATATATAGTGTGTATATATAGTGTGTATAATGTGTATATATAGTGTGTATAATGTGTATATATAGTGTGTATATATAGTGTGTATAATGTGTATATATAGTGTGTATATATAGTGTGTATAATGTGTATATATAGTGTGTATAGTGTGTATATATAATGTGTATAATGTGTATATATAATGTGTGTATAATGTGTATATATAGTGTGTATATATAGTGTGTATAATGTGTGTATAATGTGTATATATAGTGTGTATATATAGTGTGTATAATGTGTATATATAGTGTGTATATATAGTGTGTATAATGTGTATATATAGTGTGTATATATAGTGTGTATAATGTGTGTATAATGTGTATATATAGTGTGTGTATATATAGTGTGTATAATGTGTCTACCCTCTCTGTATATATAGTGTGTATATATAATGTGTATATATAGTGTGTATATATAATGTGTATAATGTGTGTATAATGTGTATAT
>NW_025745846.1:75000-82500 GCF_021184085.1 Oncorhynchus gorbuscha
CTACAGATGTTCTAATGTTCTAATGTCTATGGATGTTCTAATGTTCTAATGTTCTAATGTCTACGGATGTTCTAATGTTCTAATGTCTACAGAATTGGCAGAGGTGGGGGTGTTGCTATAACAAGACAGACCTCCTGAAATGTTCTTACCACCAAAATTGGGTTAGACATTTTAAAGTGGAGACATTTTTAAGCTAAGCAGTCGAGACATGTTAAAGCTAGCTAGTGGAGATGGTTTAAAGCTAATTACTGCAGACATGTTAAAGCTAGCTAGTGGAGACGGTTTAAAGCTAGCTAGTGGAGACGGTTTAAAGCTAGCTAGTGGAGACGGTTTAAAGCTAGCTAGTGGAGACATTTTAAAGCTAGCTTGTGGAGATGGTTTAGAGCTAGCTAGTAGAGACATTTTAAAGCTAGCTAGCTGAGACATTTTAAAGCTAGCTAGCTAGTTGAGACATTTTAAAGCTAGCTAGTGGAGACAATTTAAAGCTAGCTAGTTGAGACATTTTAAAGCTAGCTAGTGGAGACAATTTAAAGCTAGCTAGTGGAGACATTTTAAAGCTAGCTAGTGGAGACATTTTAAAGCTAGCTAGTGGAGACAATTTAAAGCTAGCTAGTGGAGACATTGTAAAGCTAGCTAGTGGAGACATTTTAAAGGTAGCTAGTGGAGACATTTTAAAGATAGCTAGTGGAGACATCTTAAAGCTAGCTAGTGGAGACATTTTAAAGCTAGCTAGTGGAGACGGTTTAAAGCTAGCTAGTGGAGACGGTTTAAAGCTAGCTAGTGGAGACGGTTTAAAGCTAGCTAGTGGAGACATTTTAAAGCTAGCTTGTGGAGATGGTTTAGAGCTAGCTAGTAGAGACATTTTAAAGCTAGCTAGCTGAGACATTTTAAAGCTAGCTAGCTAGTTGAGACATTTTAAAGCTAGCTAGTGGAGACAATTTAAAGCTAGCTAGTTGAGACATTTTAAAGCTAGCTAGTGGAGACAATTTAAAGCTAGCTAGTGGAGACATTTTAAAGCTAGCTAGTGGAGACAATTTAAAGCTAGCTAGTGGAGACATTGTAAAGCTAGCTAGTGGAGACATTTTAAAGGTAGCTAGTGGAGACATTTTAAAGATAGCTAGTGGAGACATCTTAAAGCTAGCTAGTGGAGACATTTTAAAGCTAGCTAGTGGAGACAATTTAAAGCTAGCTAGAGGAGACATTTTAAAGCTAGCTAGTGGAGACAATTTAAAGCTAGCTAGAGGAGACATTTTAAAGCTAGCTAGTGGAGACATTGTAAAGCTAGCTAGTGGAGCCATTTTAAAGCTAGCTAGTGGAGACATTTTAAAGCTAGCTAGTGGAGCCATTTTAAAGCTAGCTAGTGGAGACATGTTAAAGCTAGCTAGTGGAGACATTTTAAAGCTAGCTAGTGGAGACATTGTAAAGCTAGCTAGTTGAGACAATTTAACGCTAGTTAGTGGAGACATTGTAAAGCTAGCTAGTGGAGACATTTTAAAGCTAGCTAGTGGAGACATTGTAAAGCTAGCTAGTGGAGCCATTTTAAAGCTAGCTAGTGGAGACATTGTAAAGCTAGCTAGTGGAGCCATTGTAAAGCTAGCTAGTGGAGACATTTTAAAGCTAGCTAGTGGAGACATTGTAAAGCTAGCTAGTGGAGCCATTTTAAAGCTAGCTAGTGGAGCCATCGTAAATCTAGCTAGTTGAGACATGTTAAAGCTAGCTAGTGGAGACATTGTAAAGCTAGCTAGTGGAGACATTTTAAAGCTAGCTAGTGGAGACATTTTAAAGCTAGCTAGTGGAGACATTGTAAAGCTAGCTAGTGGAGACATTGTAAAGCTAGCTAGTGGAGACATTTTAAAGCTAGCTAGTGGAGACATTGTAAAGCTAGCTAGTGGAGACATTTTAAAGCTAGCTAGTGGAGACATTTTAAAGCTAGCTAGTGGAGACATTGTAAAGCTAGCTAGTGGAGACATTGTAAAGCTAGCTAGTGGAGACATTTTAAAGCTAGCTAGTGGAGACATTTTAAAGCTAGCTAGTGGAGACATTGTAAAGCTAGCTAGTGGAGACATTTTAAAGCTAGCTAGTGGAGACATTTTAAAGCTAGCTAGTGGAGACAATTTAAAGCTAGCTAGTGGAGACATTTTAAAGCTAGCTAGTGGAGACATTTTAAAGCTAGCTAGTGGAGACATTTTAAAGATAGCTAGTGGAGACATCTTAAAGCTAGCTAGTGGAGACATTTTAAAGCTAGCTAGTGGAGACAATTTAAAGCTAGCTAGAGGAGACATTTTAAAGCTAGCTAGTGGAGACAATTTAAAGCTAGCTAGAGGAGACATTTTAAAGCTAGCTAGTGGAGACATTGTAAAGCTAGCTAGTGGAGCCATTTTAAAGCTAGCTAGTGGAGACATGTTAAAGCTAGCTAGTGGAGACATTGTAAAGCTAGCTAGTGGAGACATATCCACTAGCTAGCTTCAGGTTACCTTCAATAGCTAGTGGAGACAATTTAAAGCTAGCTAGTGGAGACATTTTAAAGATAGCTAGTGGAGAAATTTTAAAGCTAGCTAGTGGAGACATTTTAAAGCTAGCTAGTGGAGACATTTTAAAGTGAGCTGGTGGAGACATTTTAAAGCTAGCTAGTGGAGACATTTTAAAGCTAGCTAGTGGAGACATTTTAAAGTGAGCTAGTGGAGACATTTAAAGCTAGCTAGAGGAGACATTTTAAAGCTAGCTAGAGGAGACATTTTAAAGCTAGCTAGTGGAGCCATTTTAAAGCTAGCTAGTGGAGACATGTTAAAGCTAGCTAGTGGAGACATTTTAAAGCTAGCTAGTGGAGACATTGTAAAGCTAGCTAGTTGAGACAATTTAACGCTAGTTAGTGGAGACATTGTAAAGCTAGCTAGTGGAGACATTTTAAAGCTAGCTAGTGGAGACATTGTAAAGCTAGCTAGTGGAGCCATTTTAAAGCTAGCTAGTGGAGACATTGTAAAGCTAGCTAGTGGAGCCATTGTAAAGCTAGCTAGTGGAGACATTTTAAAGCTAGCTAGTGGAGACATTGTAAAGCTAGCTAGTGGAGCCATTTTAAAGCTAGCTAGTGGAGCCATTGTAAATCTAGCTAGTTGAGACATGTTAAAGCTAGCTAGTGGAGACATTGTAAAGCTAGCTAGTGGAGACATTTTAAAGCTAGCTAGTGGAGACATTTTAAAGCTAGCTAGTGGAGACATTGTAAAGCTAGCTAGTGGAGACATTTTAAAGCTAGCTAGTGGAGACATTTTAAAGCTAGCTAGTGGAGACAATTTAAAGCTAGCTAGTGGAGACATTTTAAAGCTAGCTAGTGGAGACATTTTAAAGCTAGCTAGTGGAGACATTTTAAAGCTAGCTAGTGGAGACATTGTAAATCTAGCTAGTGGAGACATTTTAAAGCTAGCTAGTGGAGACATTTTAAAGCTAGCTAGTGGAGACATTGTAAAGCTAGCTAGTGGAGACATTTTAAAGCTAGCTAGTGGAGACATTTTAAAGCTAGCTAGTGGAGACATTTTAAAGCTAGCTAGTGGAGACAATTTAAAGCTAGCTAGTGGAGACATTTTAAAGCTAGCTAGTGGAGACATTTTAAAGCTAGCTAGTGGATACATTGTAAAGCTAGCTAGTGGAGCCATTTTAAAGCTAGCTAGTGGAGACATTGTAAAGCTAGCTAGTGGAGACATTTTAAAGCTAGCTAGTGGAGACATTGTAAAGCTAGCTAGTGGAGACATTTTAAAGCTAGCTAGTGGAGACATTGTAAAGCTAGCTAGTGGAGACATTGTAAAGCTAGCTAGTGGAGACATTGTAAAGCTAGCTAGTGGAGACATTTTAAAGCTAGCTAGTGGAGACATTGTAAAGCTAGCTAGTGGAGACATTGTAAAGCTAGCTAGTGGAGACATTTTAAAGCTAGCTAGTGGAGACATTGTAAAGCTAGCTAGTGGAGACATTTTAAAGCTAGCTAGTGGAGACATTTTAAAGCTAGCTAGTGGAGACATTGTAAAGCTAGCTAGTGGAGACATTGTAAAGCTAGCTAGTGGAGACATTTTAAAGCTAGCTAGTGGAGACATTTTAAAGCTAGCTAGTGGAGACATTGTAAAGCTAGCTAGTGGAGACATTTTAAAGCTAGCTAGTGGAGACATTTTAAAGCTAGCTAGTGGAGACAATTTAAAGCTAGCTAGTGGAGACATTTTAAAGCTAGCTAGTGGAGACATTTTAAAGCTAGCTAGTGGATACATTGTAAAGCTAGCTAGTGGAGACATTGTAAATCTAGCTAGTGGAGACATTGTAAAGCTAGCTAGTGGAGACATTTTAAAGCTAGCTAGTGGAGACATTTTAAAGCTAGCTAGTGGAGACATTTTAAAGCTAGCTAGTGGAGACATTGTAAAGCTAGCTAGTGGAGACATTTTAAAGCTAGCTAGTGGAGACATTTCACGCTGAGGAATGACTTTACAAATCTGCATCTGCTACACATGATCCTGGGCATGTGTGTGTACGTATGAGTGTGTATTTTATGTGAGTGTGTGTGTGTGTGTGTGTACGTATGAGTGTGTATTTTATGTGAGTGTGTGTGTACCTGTCCGTTGTATTCAGTAACCAGCTCCAGTTGATGAATGGTGATGAAGGAGATGAGATCATCTTTAGTCTGACAGGTTACCATCAATACCTGTACAGGAGTAGACTACACA
Source organism: Oncorhynchus gorbuscha (assembly GCF_021184085.1). Lineage (NCBI taxonomy): Eukaryota > Metazoa > Chordata > Actinopteri > Salmoniformes > Salmonidae > Oncorhynchus > Oncorhynchus gorbuscha. The sequence continues at coordinate 79,698 of NW_025745846.1, forward strand.
CACAGGTTACCATCAATACCTGTACAGGGGTAGACTACACACACAGGTTACCTTCAATACCTGTACAGGGGTAGACTACACACACAGGTTACCTTCAATACCTGTACAGGGGTAGACTACACACACAGGTTACCTTCAATACCTGTACAGGGGTAGACTACACACACAGGTTACCATCAATACCTGTACAGGGGTAGACTACACACACAGGTTACCATCAATACCTGTACAGGGGTAGACTACACACACAGGTTACCATCAATACCTGTACAGGGGTAGACTACACACACAGGTTACCATCAATACCTGTACAGGGGTAGACTACACACACAGGTTACCTTCAATACCTGTACAGGGGTAGACTACACACACAGGTTACCATCAATACCTGTACAGGGGTAGACTACACACACAGGTTACCTTCAATACCTGTACAGGGGTAGACTACACACACAGGTTACCATCAATACCTGTACAGGGGTAGACTACACACACAGGTTACCATCAATACCTGTACAGGGGTAGACTACACACACAGGTTACCTTCAATACCTGTACAGGGGTAGACTACACACACAGGGGTTACCTTCAATACCTGTACAGGGGTAGACTACACACACAGGTTACCTTCAATACCTGTACAGGGGTAGACTACACACACAGGGGTTACCTTCAATACCTGTACAGGGGTAGACTACACACACAGGTTACCATCAATACCTGTACAGGGGTAGACTACACACACAGGTTACCATCAATACCTGTACAGGGGTAGACTACACACACAGGTTACCTTCAATACCTGTACAGGGGTAGACTACACACACAGGTTACCATCAATACCTGTACAGGGGTAGACTACACACACAGGTTACCATCAATACCTGTACAGGGGTAGACTACACACACAGGTTACCATCAATACCTGTACAGGGGTAGACTACACACACACAGGTTACCATCAATACCTGTACAGGGGTAGACTACACACACAGGTTACCATCAATACCTGTACAGGGGTAGACTACACACACAGGTTACCATCAATACCTGTACAGGGGTAGACTACACACACAGGTTACCATCAATACCTGTACAGGGGTAGACTACACACACACAGGTTACCATCAATACCTGTACAGGGGTAGACTACACACACAGGTTACCATCAATACCTGTACAGGGGTAGACTACACACACAGGTTACCATCAATACCTGTACAGGGGTAGACTACACACACAGGGGTTACCTTCAATACCTGTACAGGGGTAGACTACACACACAGGTTACCTTCAATACCTGTACAGGGGTAGACTACACACACAGGTTACCTTCAATACCTGTACAGGGGTAGACTACACACACAGGTTACCATCAATACCTGTACAGGGGTAGACTACACACACAGGGGTTACCTTCAATACCTGTACAGGGGTAGACTACACACACAGGTTACCTTCAATACCTGTACAGGGGTAGACTACACACACAGGTTACCATCAATACCTGTACAGGGGTAGACTACACACACAGGTTACCTTCAATACCTGTACAGGGGTAGACTACACACACAGGTTACCATCAATACCTGTACAGGGGTAGACTACACACACAGGTTACCATCAATACCTGTACAGGGGTAGACTACACACACAGGTTACCATCAATACCTGTACAGGGGTAGACTACACACACAGGGGTTACCATCAATACCTGTACAGGGGTAGACTACAGGTTACACACACAGGGGTTACCTTCAATACCTGTACAGGGGTAGACTACACACACAGGTTACCATCAATACCTGTACAGGGGTAGACTACACACACAGGTTACCTTCAATACCTGTACAGGGGTAGACTACACACACAGGTTACCATCAATACCTGTACAGGGGTAGACTACACACACAGGTTACCTTCAATACCTGTACAGGGGTAGACTACACACACAGGTTACCATCAATACCTGTACAGGGGTAGACTACACACACAGGTTACCATCAATACCTGTACAGGGGTAGACTACACACACAGGTTACCATCAATACCTGTACAGGGGTAGACTACACACACAGGGGTTACCATCAATACCTGTACAGGGGTAGACTACACACACAGGGGTTACCTTCAATACCTGTACAGGGGTAGACTACACACACAGGTTACCATCAATACCTGTACAGGGGTAGACTACACACACAGGTTACCTTCAATACCTGTACAGGGGTAGACTACACACACAGGTTACCATCAATACCTGTACAGGGGTAGACTACACACACAGGTTACCTTCAATACCTGTACAGGGGTAGACTACACACACAGGTTACCTTCAATACCTGTACAGGGGTAGACTACACACACAGGTTACCATCAATACCTGTACAGGGGTAGACTACACACACAGGTTACCATCAATACCTGTACAGGGGTAGACTACACACACAGGTTACCATCAATACCTGTACAGGGGTAGACTACACACACAGGTTACCATCAATACCTGTACAGGGGTAGACTACACACACAGGTTACCATCAATACCTGTACAGGGGTAGACTACACACACAGGTTACCTTCAATACCTGTACAGGGGTAGACTACACACACAGGTTACCTTCAATACCTGTACAGGGGTAGACTACACACACAGGTTACCATCAATACCTGTACAGGGGTAGACTACACACACAGGTTACCATCAATACCTGTACAGGGGTAGACTACACACACAGTTACCATCAATACCTGTACAGGGGTAGACTACACACACAGGTTACCATCAATACCTGTACAGGGG